>NC_051851.1:168724020-169025557 GCF_905115235.1 Hermetia illucens
AGCAAATTTGCGGCACTCAGTAAGATTCTGGCCAAGAAACATAGGAACCCGTCCTTTCTAAAAAAGTCGGAAGGTTCCTGGAAGCAATCCTCGAGTGAAACCCTGGGACTGTAAGTTCATATGCAATTCCCTGCCAGCGAAGAGCGCTCTGGGTCAGAACCTTGATGGGAGGAGGGTTAGGACAAAATCGCCTGTTTTTTTTACTATATGAACCTCTGAACCAAGATCACAGAATGCAAGTCATTCATCAGAAATAGCAAGAAAAAGTGTTGACCTGACTTGTTGAGATCTTCTGGTGCTATAATACGTACCGCACTCCTAGAATCGTGCAGGCGAAAGCGGCCATGAATTTGCGAAGGGATTTTCGGCTATTCAGGATCGCCTTTTTCGTGCTGAAGACTTTCATGGAAAGGGCGCCTTTTTCCAAATAAAAAGTTCACAGAAACCGCTCTTTTTGAGGTAATTAGCACGGTTGAGTGATCACTCCATGAATGAGGATAATCCCACCCGGAAAGTCTATAAGGGCAATATCTATGGTAGAAAAAGAAGACGAGGCAGACCCTGCCTAAGATGGAGCGATGGCGTAGGTCAGGACGCCAGACAGCTTTTAGGCATATCGAATTGGTGGACCTCGGCGCAAAACCGGGATGTCTGGAGTTCCTTATTAAGGCAGGCCTAGGTCGGATACCGGTTGTTGCGTCGTTGATGATGAGGAAAATCAGTTTGGCTATAAACATCTTCTCCGCATATAAATCTTTAGCATAATGCCAGTGGGGCTCCAGAAACAACCAGGAAGGGTTCTAGGGGGCTTCTAAAAATCTATTAGACCTGTATTTCGTCAGATGGATACCCCTTCCTGAAAACACGCACGCATAGGTTTCAAATCGCAAGCAGCCAGACGCGGCCATGAGTTCGAGCATTCAGCCTCACCTCTTCCGTATTGAAAACCCTAGAATGCATTTTGAACATACTCTTATGGCCTACCTCAGAGCCGAATCTACAGAACACTCTTTACAAAGTAATTAGCGTGGTTGACCGGTCATTACACTATAAGCAACACACCCTAGCTGCATTCCTGAATTTATTGGGAACATTCGAGACGTTAGGACGAAACTATCAAGGAAACTTCAACCAAAATAGGATTGATAGCTAAGAACCATGATAATCATTTTGATCTGGAAGGTGACCACTTATACAGATCTGTGAGCAGAAGGACGCAATAAAAGGAGTAATTTATATATTGAACAGCAAAAGCGTGTAATTGAGTGATACGATCTTCCGGGATTTATCAGTACATTCCAATCGATGGCTAGAGCATGACCCAAGCAGCAAGTATGACGCAGTAATTCTGAGATCCTCCAGACTGTGGGGACGGGGGTATATCAAGAGACACCCTGACCAGATTAGGCGAAACCGTCAAAATCTGGTTCCCTTGTCTTACGAATATAAAGGACAACGAACGGCAAGACTCTACTCATGTCTGTCCCTTGAAGAGCACAGCTGGTGTCACGCTGATGACTGTCACTCGCACTACTTAATAGCAGCTGACTTCAGATGGCGAAGGCCCACAACTTGCGCTAAGTTTTGAACGATTTGTTCTGCCTATAGTAACGTTTGGCATAGCAGTATTCAAGCACCACGGTTGCGACGATTTTCACGGGGCACAGGCCTGTAGAGGTTTATCCCATTAGACTCAGCGTTTCCACAATTTGCATTGTCAAAGTGGCGAGAGGTGGGAGAAATCCTTAAGCTCTTCCAGGCTGCGAACAAATTAATAAATTCTTTCGGGACCTTGAAGAGATCCCTAGCTATTATCCTTAGAAAATGCTATAGACTGAAGATCTAAACTGATCGGATTCTGTTCCCATTTTCGATGCAGCAGCATGGTCTTAGGAGTCTGTAACTTCAAATGGAGGATGCGCCCCGCTAATTGAGCTCTTCGGAGCAGTCATTGATACCTACCTATTTACCCAGCTTCCCACCAGTATCAATTATCGAAGAGCTCATTTTTCAGAGAAGCAATTAAACTGATAAATAATGGTGCCAGGAAATAAGCTGAACTTCCACTAAAAACGGTTTAAGTACAAAATGAGGAATAACTGCAACCTTTTTGACAACTTAAAATAGGAATCAGACACTGAGGGATCCAAACATCTACTGGGCCACCCTCCTTAGACGCGTACGAAAGATGCCAATACAGACAGCAGTGATATGTGTATTTTACTCCTTTATATGGTCCAGGGTCGTATTTTAAAAGTTACCCCAGAAAAGCAGCCTTCCCTGCTATCGATCCTGAATGACACTCGACCTAATTTATCAAACAGAATCAAATATAAATCTCAAAAGTAAGTCAACCGAAACATTCTAATTAAATACAATAACTGCGCTGTGGTAACCACGTTTCCCTCGGAAATAAATAGGAATTCATGATTCCGAGGGACGAATTTTCCTACCGCTTAACATTATTCAAACTACAACATTTTCAAATTGTCCCCAGAATTGTTCTATCCAGGCAACAACATCATCTGAGTGATGTGACGAACATGCAGTCAATGGTGAATGATGGATGCGGTTTCCACTCCAGGAAATATTTTTTAAACAATAGAAATCCTTGCTCCCTTCATCCTATCCTGGGACACGGCAATCCGAAACAAAGTCAAGCCTATGCATGATCTTTTGTACTTAGATGCGTCTCGGATGCTATCTGTGTTGTTTGCTAGAATTGTGAAAGTTGTATCCACACTTTTCACACATACTCTCACATGTGGATGAATGTATATCCTTGAATTTCCCTTTCAATGTTGTTTGATGGAGTCCCTGGTACCGTAATGACAATAGAGGGAGTACAAAGATCCATGCTTCATCCCTCCGCGTTCCACTTTGATTTTATACTTTTTTTTATTGTGGTTTTCTCCTGATGTTTTTCCTCCTTGCGCGATTGCTTTAAAAGGAAAATTGCAGCGTGAATAAAGGACTCAATTGCTCGAGTAAATTTAGCTTCATATTTTCTCCCCAAGTTATGTGCAATGGATGGATGTTAGCTACAATGGCATAGCTTTTTAACATTCCATTTTGAAATGTCCTTGTACGGTTTGTTGTGTTTTAGAAGGTTTTTTCTTTTTTCAAAAACGTTGCAGATTATTTTTAGAAATTAGGGCAAATGACAAAGGGATGGGGACTTTGTTTTCAAGCTTTTAATTAATTGTCGACTCAGTTTGAGTCTACAAAGGGAGATGCATGTGCCTAAATCGAGGATAATGATCCTTTTAGAATTTGGAAACTCGAACGAAATATCAGTGGCTTCACCACAAAAGGATACATAATCTTATGTTTGGAAGGGTCCAATCAGAAGACAAGAAACACAACCCCCACATGCTACTTCCCTGTAGGTAACTGCCACAGTTCACTTTCTCCCCCAGGCAAGTGACCAAGAATTTTTTTTATTTTTTTCCGAATTTTGATTGCTCGCTGCGCATTTTAAGTATTTCATCAGATATTCGATGGTTTGGCCATTTTTCCAATTTACCGCCTAGATCCGCACATCTGATGTGCCCCACACATCACTCCTCCCCCAGGCAAAACCGCGCGGGTTCCGCGAAGCAAACTGTCCTCGTGATCCCGCCAATGGGGGTCACCGGGCGAACCTAACGCTTCGCGGGCACTCTTTCAAAGCGGCTGCTAGCTCGTCGAAGGCCTTCAGCCTCGACAAGGACACCCACTTGGGTCCGCGTCGGGCGTCAAGTTTGAACGAGTGCTTTCCCCGCTCCAGAACTTTAAAGGGCCCTGTGTGGTGGTTGCAGCGGTTTCCTTGAGGGGTCCACGCTAATCAGGGCCTGGTCACACGTCTCGAGACCCCTGGGGGTATTGACCTCTAATGTTGCGTGTCTGGACGGTGAAGTTGCTGCTATTTTCGAAATCGCATGCCTAAGCAGCATCGTCGGGAGGTGTGAATTCTCCCCGTAAACCATCTTCGCTGGGTTGGCCAGCTGCCAACGTTCCAGCATACCATTGGACTGTGGATTGTATGCAATAGTCCTATGCCATTTAAAGCCAAGGGGCTTTCCTAACTCCCCGAAAAGAGTAGATTTGAATTGCTTTCCCTGGTCCGTGATGATGATGGCTAGAACACCAAAGCGCGGAATCCATGATCGACACAGGGTCTCGGCACATGATTGCGCCGTAATGTCAGGCAGAGGTATTGCTTCAGGTCACCGCGTAAATCTATCAATGATTGTGAGGGAATACTTGAATTCATACGAATCTCGCGAAGGGCTGATGATGTCGAGACGGATAATGTGAAAGCGCTTGGTTGACCGAGGGAACACAACTACTTCTTTTCGAACGTGCTTGTTGATCTTGCACTTCTGACACACGATCCACTGTCTGGCCTAAGAATTTACAACCTTATTCGTGGGCGGCCAGAAATATTTTTCGGTGACTAACCGGTTCGTCGTCCTGATGCCTGGGTGCGCAAGATCGTGAATCGTGTGGAATACCCTGCAAAAATCGGCCGATATGAATGGCCTGGCTCCCTTATTTGAGGTCTCGCAGAGTAAGTAACAGTTTGAGCCATTGAATTTATATTTGGAATTTACCTTCAGAATCTCGAGTTCTGCGTCGTCATTTTGTGTCTCGGCGATTGCCGTATAATCGACCGAGGCGGGGACTGTGACCTCCGAAATTGGAGACAAAGCAACAACATTGTCTTTACCAGACACATGTTGGGTATGAGAAGTAAATTGGCTGATATAACTCAAGTGCCGAAGTTGGCGAGGGAACGCTTTGTCGGGCTCTTGTCTACGCACAAATGTAAGAGGCTTGTGGTCCGTGAAGATAGTGCACAGCTTTCCCGCAAGGGAGAAACAGAAATATTTTATAGGGAGGTACGCGGCGAGTAGTTTACGATCGTAGGCGCTAGAGTTGCGTTGAGCTGGGTGGAGCTGTTTTGAAAAGAAGCTCAACAGTTGCCAGATTTTATTCACCCGTTGGTGCAGAGCTGTATCTGACCCATCGACGAACACAGCTAGGGGGGCATCTGGCAGAGAAAATGCCTGCAGTATTGCCTCAAGAACTTGTTGTTTGACTGTCTCAAACGCATAGGTGGGCTCAGCAGACCACGCAACCTCGTCAGAGTCTTTAGTTTCGGGCCCAGATAATTAGGTGTTCAGGATCGCTTGATGATGAGCGGTCCTGGCCAAGAAACGACGATAGAAATTTAAGATACTCAAGAATCTTTGCAGATCCTTCACCGTGGTTGGTAGTGTGAAGCTCTTAATCCCCACAACCTTGTCTGGGTCTGGTTGGATACTGTCAAGGGTAACTAAGTGGCCGGGAAATTTCACCTGCTTTTGTAGAAATCTGCATTGTTGAACGTTTAAGACAAATCCGGCCTCAAGGAGACGTTGAAAAATGCACTGGAGATGCTCAGATTCAGAAGCGGAGGTGACCAGAACATCATCCATGTATATGAAACAAAAGTTTAAGTTTCGTAAAATAGAGTGGATAAACCCCTGGAATATCTGGGCAGCGTTGCACAAGCCGAAAGTCATCTTAGTGAACTCGAAGAGTCCGAAAGATGCGCAAATAGCCGTCTTCGGAATGTCGTCAGGAGCTACAAGGATTTGGTGGTACACCTTAGCTAGATCCAAAGTCGTAAAAACACGTAAAAATTCGTTAATGAGTGCACGTAATCATGGATGAGTGGTATGCGATATCGGCCAGAAACTGTCTGAGCATTCAGACGCCTATAATCACCGCCATGCCTACATTTGGCGTTTGGCTTAAGGACCATATGAACCGGAGAGGACCAACAACTGTTTGATGGTCTGCAGATACTCTGTTTCATCAAATTTTCAAACTCTCTCCTCGCAACAGCTAGCTTCTTGAGTGAAAGAGGACGCACCTTCGAGAAGATTAGAGAATCGGTGTTATTGCTATGGTGCTGCACATCGAGCTTCACCGGCTTTAAGAAATTACTTTCCGTGGTGATGTTGCGAAACTTTCGGAGGAGTGTGCGAATGCGATGGTCGGCAATGTCCTCGAAATTTATCGAGAAAGTGTCATCTCGGCAGGTAGGAATGTTCCCTGACCTCTGTAACGAGTAGTTATCGTTCCGATGCTTGTAATTCTTCTAAATAAAAATAAAACTAGGTAGCTTGCTCCTACTACTACTGTAACGAGCTTGTGAGGTCTATTAATGTCCTGTTCTGCAAATCAACCAGCAGCCCATAGTGACACAGGAAGTCTGCGCCTAATATTGGGGAACCTGATATCCGGTCAAATGAAACGCCACGAAAACGTTCTGCGGAGTCCGAGACTCACGACCTCCTGCCTATTGCGATAGGTGCTAATGGGAGATGAGTTCGCGGCCGCTAAACCCAAGTTTTGCGGAACAAGGGTGTTCGGGCGGAGCACAGGAAGAACCTCAGCGCCCGTGTCGACTAGAAAGCAACGTCTGCTTAGGGGGTCGAAGATTGTAAGGTGGTGTGGTATTGCGCTTTGGGTAGCCGTCACCGAAGCACCCAGCGAGCCTAGTTTTTTACTGCGCCTAACGTGCATCCGGTAGTACATTTAGTCGCTTGAGCTCCGTATTTCCGATGGTACCAACAAACCATCGAAGCTGATGAGGGTCCCGACTACTGAACGGGAAGCAGACCCCGACCGTGATTGCGATCAAGATCTACCTACCGAACGCAAAGGACCTTCACCCGCAGTGAGTTTGGTGACCGCGTCCATTTCAGCATCGATTTCATCCATTTCAGCTCATCGATTTCCCGAATTGTGTCTCGTGAAAATTTGGCAACCATGGGGCGGGTGTACACCTGGTGCACTTTGCTGGCCGTAGCGGACAACATCTCCAGCGATCCCGTGTAAGCACAGACCAAGATGACGCCGGTGTTCTCCGGGAGTCACTGCAGCCAGAGAGACTTTAGCAGCTCAGAGCTGACCTTATCCCCACCTAGCTGCTTCATTCCCCACAGCAACTGGCTGTACGGTCACCTAACGTCAGCTCCTTCAACATGTGATTCAGCTTTGGTTCCTCACTCACTGAAAGGCGCTGAATCAGCTGCTCTTTTAAGCGGACTTACGAGCACTCCTCTAGCAAGTCCGTGACGAATCCAATGGTCTCCTCGTCGAGACCGATAAGGGCGTGGTTAAACCTTGTGGCGTCCGCCATAATGCCCGCCAGTGTAAATTGGGCCTGCAACTGACGAAACCAGGCAGCCGGATTGTGTCGCAAAAAGGAGGAACTTTAACTGCGATTGCCGCTAGCGACGGTATCGCGCCTTCCGCGGATTTTTTGCGGCGGATTTCTCCTTGCGCGAAATATTTCTCCGAGATTTCGGGAGGGCGGAGAGAAGCGATGTCCCACCGGAGTGAAAAACGGCTGTGGCTCAACTTAGTTCGCGTCCGCCGACGCAACAATCCCCACAGCTACGCGGAAAACGGTCTGGCAGAGACCGGAGGGAGAGAATGACCAGAAAAAAATAAAAGCAAAAACTCCCGCCCACCGCAGCAGGAAAGAAAATGATTAAAATGGAAAAATAAATGTAAAATAAAAGAAAGACTCTAGTTAGCTCATCTGTGCTGAATATGCTCAGCCTGCTCCCGAAATTCCTGGTCCGGCCGATTTTCAAGTCGAATGCTGGCTGGCTTACGAAAAAGACGGGGGTGTCGACGTCGCTGATGGTTACTACTACTCTCATTGGCATTACGGCAGACAGCGGGTGCCGTACACACAAAGTATCCGCTACAGAACAGGGCAAAAAAGTCCAACGTGAGGTGCGAGGGAGGGTTGAGACGGGCGCAATTCCCTCTGTTTCACGTTTTACCTCCATATCATGTAATGTTATGGCTCTCAGGTGATCAAACTTGACCCTAGTGAATGGTACTATGGTGGTTTTGGCTGAGTTGAGCCGCAGTCCCACCTTCCTGCACCAGGCACTAGCAACCCTTAGTCCAGTCTGGATTCTTGATTAGTGAAGCTACCGCGGTCCTGGTACAATCTTGCGAGAACGTAGCCGACCGCCATTGAGACCTATTCTCTCAAGCAAATGAATTCACAAATTACATTAGATTCGTCGGGATCAAAACAAAACGTTCTTTCGTTAGTGATTTTATGGACCAGGTATTGCAGCAATCCAATCAACGTTTTGGTAATCCCACAATCGTTGACTATTTGGACCCAAGTTACGAGGAGCCCACTTGCGACTACCTAGAGCTGTTTTCATGGACAGGCGAGAAACTATCCTTGCGTGAGGGACAAGTTGATTCAACCATGGTCATCCATAATTATCAGAGACTGAGTAGTTTGCAAAAGGACGAGAGTAATTTTTAAGTTTTTGTGACGATAGACAGTATCGGTTCCTTGGACCAGTTTTTACGTGGTTCCCCGCGGAAGCCATTTCATAAAACGAGGGGGCGGTATGTAGTAGCGATTGCCGAGGAGTATAGTGGCATATTTTATAGCAAGGCGGCTTGCATCCTGAGAAGAATGTGGGTGGACTACGGCATTCACCGAATACTATTGCTGTCATCATGTCAGGACCAAGTGCTGTATTTTCCATTATCTAACCCCGCATTTGATCTGACAAATGTACAACTTATCCATACTTTTCTAGCACTTCTATCAGTTCAATCCATTTTCACCGTCGAAACACACCCTTAATACTGATGAAGGAATAATAGACGTGGATATATGGGGGCAAATGGAGACGTCCTACTTAAAAGACATTACCTCCCTGACTCATTGGGCTCAAAATTACCCATTCACATATAATGGATACCCAATGACCAGCGTGATGTTTCCTTGTCTACCAACGGTCGTGAAATGGACTGAATTGCCTAAACCTTTTGCTGAGTCCTATTTCTGCGATGCACGACCTTATTCCAAAGATTTTTATATTCCATAAATATCCAAATCACATAGAGTATCTTCATATTTTTCCAGGAGTTCATCCACTACCATACTCCATATCAGCGGCGAAAGTACCCCGCCCTGTGGACAGCCTTGAATAGTGTTCATTACAATAGAATTTGTACCTGATAGTACTTCTATTTGCCGGCTTTCTAGCATTTTGCCAGCCAGAATGCCAAGGGGTTTCCCACTCCCTTACGGCTCAGGACATTTTGTATTTCTGTGTGCGATGTGTTGTCGATATCCAAAAACGCGTACAGTGCAATTTCTTTTGTTTCTATGGCATCCCGTAGTACCTCTGTAATCCGTTAACATTAAGTTTCTTTTTTCCTTCTCTCCGGTCGGCGGACGTAACTCGATTCTGTTGACCCAAAAAAACTGTTATTCCTGACATTTTTCGCCCCCGTCTCATGTCAGTCCGTCAGCTGTTTCTGCGACCATTGAATGCAGCGATGGAGGTGAATTCATGTTGTTGCTTAGGTTTGCACCTCCGATGTGCTGCCACAAAAGGGTACCGTGAACCACGAGGTTTGTTGATTGTGAACTTAGCTATCTGTAGAACATGGGAGCTTGGTGCCCTTTTAATATATGACCATCCTTTTCTTTTTATCGTGCAATTAAGAATTTTGTACATTTCTTTTAAAGATTGAGGAGTCCTAAGTCCGCATGCATTTAATGCCGACCGGACCAAATGGAGAGCAACTTGCTCCCACTCTTTATGGTCCACGAACTCCTCAATCCCTAAAAGAAATTGTCTAGCTCCGGCCAAGCTTTGGTCCGAACTACAGGCGGATTTGCGCTGAATATAATTCGTATCCTTGTTTTGTTTTACTAATTATAAAAGAGACCGTACAACACCTGCGAAACGCTTCTGTCACGCTGCTCCTAGAGCAGAGGTGAGGCAGCATCTGATGAGTTACCTCTGCCCTGGTACGAAACCAAAACTGTCTTCGCCCCTCTTCTCAAATTTTAACACTTGGTACAAATTCCATATCCAACAAATAACTATTTTCCTCTATCTTTTTGCCTTTACCTTTTATGTAAATATTGCACATTTAGTAAAATTTCCGTGTTCCCAAAAGCATTTTTCAGCCATGAAAAGTTTTATCAGCTTCGCTTCCTAGCTCTGATGCCTTTTGTGCAGGAGTGATATGACAAATGCCGTTTAAATCCAGGACATGTGAGTCCGAACTTTGAATGACTAACATGGTCTCGGGGGTGGAGGGGTGGAATAATAAGAGAAGTTTTGTTTTAATTTGAAGTGGAGATAAACAAGGTGCAAATCATGTCCTGAGTAGGAAGCAAGGATGCATTTATCCTGGAGTTGATTTGTCAGAAAAGCATTCAATAAATAGAGCTTCAAAGTGGTCAAATAAATGGACCTGTTTAGTTAGTCAACTTTTGTAGTGAAAATTAACAAAATTTGATAGTTCTGCAAGTTTTAATTAATTATTAACTTTTCACAATTTGATTAATTGGAATGACCGTTAAAATGGTGGCCGTTTTAAAGGGTTACCCAAATTTTATTAGATATGATTCCCTTAACCAAATTCACTGATGTAATAGTTGTCCTTGTTGCGCCTCCCAAAATGATGGTCCCATCCGTGAGTTCCACAACAAATTTCCCATAAAATATTTCCAGTTTTTCAAACTCAAACTCCCGCTTTCCCCGCTGCCTTCGATGCCATTATCCAAATACCGAGAACAATTTAAACAGGCGCCGTAAATTATTTATGCTCCTGAAATTAAATTAGCCAACCAAGCCCATTTGTTACGTATACAAAGCTCTCGACATATTTTGTCTGAACGTTCTGCCCAGGGAAAAGGAGCCTTTGCAAATGTCCTCCGTTAGCCTTATGGAAATTCAAGAGCAAAACACACAAAAACTGTTAGTGTCCATACCTTGCATCCATAATGGCGAATAATAATTAACCCTTATTTGTCGGGACATACAAAAGACATAGACGGCTTTCGTTATTTGCATGTCTCTGCATAATCATAAAGATTTCACTTTCACAGAAATTAAGTAGTACTTCATGTTTATTTAAGTGTAACGGAGACATTCCTGAAGGGTGTTTAGTGAAGGGTTGTGGATTTGGCATTCGGGGTATTTTACCACCATGAATTGAGTGGATTGAAATGTGTTAATATGAAATTCAGGGAAGACGAAAGGAGGACAACCACCATATGGAGTAATCACAGACAGCACTCGCACCTGGTAGGATTATGCTCTAAATCATAGCCTATATTACCGCAAATTTCTTGATTCTAGAATGAACCTAAAGTGGGTCCTGCAGTCAATTACTATTATTAACTTCATTTAAACAGATTGCAGTATGCGGATCATTGGGGAGGTTAGGCACCAAAAAGTGTTAGCTTCCTGATTATTTTCAGATTCTTGGGTTGATTGGATTCAGCGAATGGCCCGTGAATCCCGACATCCCCTTTCTGAATTAAATCTCAAAATTGATACAAGCTTTGAAAAGTACTAATCGAGACCTTTCATATGACACCCCACATGACAAAATTTGGTGAAAAAAAAAATTGACACCCCCCCTCTCTTTTGCATGAATGGCAAACCCCTCCCCCCCTTAAATTCTATGTAGAACGATGTAACTCACTGTATGCGAGAGTGTTCACATTTCCCAGCTTCCCACAAAAATTTGGGTCAATAAGTGCAATCGTTTCTGAGAAAAATGCGTGTGACAGATAGACAGAGTGACTACAGTCTGCTGTTCGAACTATCGAAGAAAAAGGAGGATCACGTCGACCTACAAAGGAGCATCGAGGTTTCACTCGGCGAGCAAGCGACTGAACGCGTAAGTCAACCAATGGTTACTAAAGAGTGAAAAAATCTTGACCAGGTCACCACCAATTAGGAAATTTGTGCAGCGCAGAAACACTAATTGAAAGTGGAGGACGTGCAGGAAACGGACATCAGGGATAGCGTACGGTCGAACGTATGCAGCAACCTTAACTATGCTTGTTACTTCAACTAGAAAAGCACTATCTGCCCCGATCTCGGACATATGGCGAAGGATCGGAACAGCGCCACCGATAGATATAAACTGAGTTGAAGATAGGAAACGGAAAACGACTTGGCGAAGGACAGTACTAAAAACCCTCACTATCCTCCATGAAGGGAAATCAAAGATCGCGAGTTCAAAGACATATTAGCAAGCACCAGGTGTCCAGTCCACAGGACCGCTTTAATTTGTTAGATACGATGCCGGAAACGCAAGATATCGCCGAAAATCAGGCGTTGGAGAGGCTGGCCAAAATCCTAGAAAATCGAAAATTTCCACGGCCCCGGGTCCCCGCGAACGATGCCTTGATCGAAAGGGGAGGCGACCCACATTCCGCAAATGCAAGAATTTTTACGTTGCGGTGCCGCAAACGCGAGACATCGCGGAAAATCGGGCGCTGGAGAGGCTGGCCAAAATCCTAGAAAAACGAAAAATTCCACGACCCCCGGGTCGTCAAAATGGCTAAAAATGCAAAATCATCGGATTCCCGCGAACGACGCCTTGATCGAAAAGGGAGGCGGCCCACATTCTGGAAATGCAAGAATTTTCACGTTGCGACGCCACAAACGTGAGATATTGCGGAAAATCGGGCCCTAGAGAGGCTGGCCAAATTCCTAGAAAATCGAACATTTCCACGACCCCCGAGTCGACAAAATGACCGAAAATGCTAAATCGTCGGACTCCAGCGAACAATGCCTTGATCGAAAGGGGAGACGGCCCACATTCCGGAAATGCACGAATTTTTACGTTGCGAAGCGGGAAACGCGAGATATCGCGGAAAATCGGGCCCTGGAGAGGCTGACCAAAATCCTAGAAAATCGAAAGTTTCCACGCCCCCCGGGTCGACAAAATCGCCAAAAATGCAAAATCGTCGGATTACCGCGAACAATGCCTTGATCAAAAGAGGAGTCGGCCCACGTTCCGGAAACGCAAGAATTTTCACGTTGCGACGCGGCAAGCGCGAGATATCGCGGAAAATTGGGCACTGGAGGGGCTGGCCAAAATCCTAGAAAATCGAAAATTTCCACGACCCCCGGTTCAACAAAATGGCCAAAAATACAAAATCGTCGAATTCCCGACAACGATGCCTTGATCGAAAGGGGAGGCGGCCCACATTCCGGAAATGCAAGAATTTTCACGTTGCGACGCAGGAAACGCGAGATATCCCGGAAAATTTGGTGCCAGACAAACTGGCCGAAATCGAAGAAAATTGAAAATTTCCACGACCCCCGGGTCGACAAACTGACCCAAAATGCAAAATCGTCGGATTCCCGCGGACGTGTGGGTGGCCCACATTCCAGAAATGCAAGAATTTTTACGTTGCGGCGCCACAAACGTGAGAGAGATATCGCGGAAAATCGGGCCCTGAAGAAGTTGGCCAAAATCCTAGAAAATCGAAAGTTTTCGCGATCCCCGGGTGGACGAAATGGCCAAAAATGAAAAATCGTCGGATTCCCGCGAACGATGCCTTGATCGAAAGGGGAGGCGCTCCACATTCCGGAAGAGACAGCCACTCAGGCGGATGATTTTCGCTAAGCTTGTGTAGAGCTTTGACGAATCTCCGTTAAGTGACTCCACATTGCAGTGCATCCACACCGCGGGGGAAGTGCGATGAAAATATGGAGGTTTTAGCGGGTCCGAGATTTTAGATGCGTATCTATTATAGATTTCCCCCCGGCGGAGAAAGACAGACAGACAGAAGAAGATCAGCTTTGGTCGCTAGAATTTCAATAGCCGCTTTGAAAGCGATAAATGACCTTTACTTAGATAGTTCACTTTGGCTTCATTGTTGACTTATAAGACTGTGGTTAGCCCTTTAATTTAAATTAATCATCTTAATGAATACATTTCCATTAACACAAATTTCTGGATCTGAATTCGACGCAATGTCCCCATAAAAATTTAAATTAAAAGCATAAAATCAGAATCTCCCTTCCCATCGTACACCAATGAGTTGTGAACTTCTCGTCCTGAATTCCGTCTAAAAAGTCACCCACCCCATAGTCACCCCACTCGTATCCTTTTGAACGACGACAGCTTTCTGTTTATAAACAATACCCGAACATCCCTTTTTTCTCTGTTTCAACCTTCTAGCTCCAAGTAGGAAGCCGAACAAAAGTGAAATCCTTGCCTGACAAATCCTCATCCATACAAAGTGTATCCTTGTGCAGATTGACAAACCAGATAAAGTGGTCTGGGAGACGCTTTTGAGTGGATGCAATGAGAATGACAATAATCAAATAAGAATCAAAATAAGTGAAAAAGTGCAGAAAATATCAAAAGAAGAAGTGCATATGCAGTAGTGCAAGAGTTCGTTTACACCCTACTCATGCATGTCCTTCCCTTGCCCGTATTCTCGTCTCCTGTGTCACTTGAATCCGCACCGCAATGTTGACAGAAGCAATGATGCGAAAAACAATGAGGTTTGGTGTTGTATAAGCACTTCGGAATACAATAGGAAATACACTGAGTCCATAGCGTCAGGAAGTTAAAATGAAGGAATCAACTCTGGAGAGGATGAGTCGGCTGTGTATAGGCTTTCCTTTTGACGTTAACGATTTTGTTGGCTTATTTCAAAATTATAGGCCACAATTTGAAGATGACTTAGTAATGAAGATTGGCTTAATGTAGAAAAAGCAATATATGCAGTAAGAGACACAGTTTTTTAAAGTCTGTGCAGATTTTCCAAACTCTTCCTCCCGCAACTATGACGGACCCATCTCTGCTATAAGTTCTGACTTCTCAGCCTGACCAGAGGACTCTAAAGTTTGAAAAATTCAAAGGAAACAAAGAAACAAACGCCTCTTACTCGTACATAGATGGTCTGGAAGTGACATATAATACGAGAAAATCATTCCTTTTTCTAGTAGGTACCGAAATTGAATCCGGAAGAGATATTTACTGCAAATATTATCAAGAATGCATTACTTCATTGACCCCTTAATAAGGCATTGATTCCGATTTCACTTGTGGTCAATTTTTGCTACCTTCCTTCCCATGGTCTCTTGAACCGAGCAGCTTATTTCGCGACTTCCTTTTACTGCAATCTACCGTTCCTTTTGTCTGATTTAGCCTTTCTCCTATCTAAGTCAAACTGCTTAGATTATCGTCACTCCCCTTACATGGCTCCGAAGGATGTCGATTAACCCCAGGATTCTTTTTGACCATTCAAGATCGACACTGATTACTAGTAATCCTTAATCAACATCAAAATAGAAGCAACTCTTTCTCTCGCTTCAACAGAACACTTACTGAATTCAACATATAATACTGCCAACATTGGGGCTATAGTAGGATCGGACTGACCACCCTCGAAGGAAGGAGTCGAAGGCTCGGTCTTGGGCCACTTACATTTAGTAGCGTTCTCGCAATCAGTGCTCCGGTGTCAATAATTACCCCTAAGTACTTGAGCGCAAAAATGTATTGTTTATGTTCCAAATTTAATCTTCATGAACGCGCACTTTCTCCGCTTGGTAAAAGTACTACTTCCATCTTATGTTTTGCTAGCACGACTTCTGCGGGGAGGCATGCAGCAACCGGCACTCTAATGCCGTCCGCGAAATCAATGGAGGCCACACCAGCAGGGATGTTAAGCGTCAGAACTCCGTTATACATAATGTTCCCCAAAAGTGGACATAGGACGGACCCTTGTGCGATCACACATGTCGGTTGATATGATTTTATTCCTTCATCTGATTCGCAATACAAAAGCCTACCGATTAAGAAGTCAGGAACGATGCACACCAGGCACTTCGGCCCATCTAAGTTGATTAGGGACTTAGGTATTTTGCTCCGTCTCGCGGAATTCTTCATATCGAGTGTGATCACTGCACCGCATTTACCCTCGTCAAGTGCAACCTCAGCTGTGTTTGATACCAGGCGAACTGCATCAATCCTAGAGCTCCCCCTTCATAAACCAAACAGATTCTCGGAGTGGCCCCTTTTCTTTTCGGCCATTGCCAAGCCTGTAGAAAAGGGTGGTGCAAAAACTAATGAAGGCCACTCACAATATCCTAAGGAAGGAGGAGCGTCAGAAGAAGGTGATAAGTAGAAATACGGGTCGAAGTTTTGTAACCAATCCTGTCCCGTGATGTAATACTAAAATAGCAATCCGACGGGGTAAACGAAGAAGGAAGAATGGTTTTAACGGGTAAAAGTCTCCCATAACCGTATGACAAGAGCCAACGTTAGTTTCGGAACCATTCCACCTTCCAACGACAAAAAAAGACAGACAGACAGCAAACCGATTTTAATAAGGTTTTGTTTTCCACAATTGAGTCCAGTATTTCGTTGCGGAGTCAGTACCAGAAGGCTGCACATATTGCGGGGAAAATTGCAAAGAATAGAGGAAGATATCGACGTTTCACTAATATAGAAGCCCTGGATCATAGGTAACCTAACCGTCAATGGGTACCGAAGAAAATATTATAATTTATTCCACAGCACAAGGAACGCTGATTGGGAAGGAAGACTCCGTGCGCTTTTCTGTGTCCAAATTCAACTTTCAGCAACCTAGTCCCAGATATTTGGGACGGGGGTCCTTGATATCACCCTACTACCCAACAATGGAATTCTCAGGATGGAGAACTAGATAGTGTCTGACCAAAGATCTTTCTCAGATCACAATTGGATACTTTTCGGTCTAGATCTCGCCGTAGAGGTCTCCAAGCCTTTCAGAGACTTTGCAGGATCGACTGGAGGAAGTTTGGTAAATTTATCAAGAAGAAACTCTCCGGTGCGAAAGTTGGTATGATTGGCACGGCAGACAAACTGGCGTTAAATGTGGGGGCTCTGGAAAAGACATTCGAAGTCACCTTTAAAGTCTCGTGCTCTACTAAATACAGCAAGAAGATATTGCTACCATGGTGGATTGAAAATCTGTCCAGACTCAGTAGGCTGTCCAGAAAGGTTTTTTAAATCTGCTACTGGCACAAATACCGACAGCCTTACAAGGACTGCCTGAGAAAGTACAAGTTGGCTGCCAAGACTGCCAAGACGCGGTTGCACAATTGTCAGAAAGTCGAAAGCACCAGCAAATCTGTGGGGCTCAGTAAGCTTCTTTCCAAAGAAAATAGGAGCCTATCCTTCCTTAGAAAGAGATTACTCGAGATCTTTGTATCTCTTTGGAATACATTCTAGACTCTTGGAGAGAGGGCAGCCACGGCACGGGTCCAAAGCAAATCCACAGAAGAGGCTCTCGACACGAGTAATTGACACAATTGAGCGGTCAATATAGTACAAGTAGTACATTCTAGGTCCCTTCCTGGATATAGAGGGAGCATTCAGTATTGAATTGGAGGTGTCTTACGTATTGGATTATAAGGAGCGACGAAGCATACTTCGGAACCCTCCTGTTCTTCCGCATACTAATATTAAAGTATCAGCAAATTCCAAGTTTACTATCGCCTGCGGTTTGACTCATTCAGAACTGAGTCGTCTAGTATCCGACATCGAGTCACGATACAAATTCCTTTACCACCTTTGAGGTTTAAACTGGGGCCTTCCATACAATAGTGCATATACCACTCTAACAACTTGAGCCATCTGAATATAAATTAAATGAATTGGCTATGGATAAAGGAAGAGGAGGGAGTCCATCTAGTTGTTGGCGGACCGAACCATCTGAGAAATTTTCTCCTAATGTTTATGGCCCACCGACCGCTATTTTGAACCAGCACCCAATTAGTAAAATAGGCACTTTGCGATTTCTTCCAGGGCTGAGGCATCTCATCAGGCGCTGCCTCCTCTTTACCCTCAATTCAGGCGTAAGCCGGCCGAAACTAGGCCAGAGGTGAGACAATGAGTTGCTTTTGTCCTGGACGAAACCATCAATCGTCTACGAGGCAGAACACATACATTCATATTGAACAAGGATTCAAACCCGGATAATAAGGTCGAGTGTTTTTTTTTATGGATGGAGGTAGAAATCTTAGAAAGGCGCTGCTGCTCCAGGTTGCAGCAGTGTATGGGACCCACTAAAACCACTCCCACTCTTCCGCCTCTCCCCGCGGGTCCACCGTGAAGTATTACTTCGCGGGGGAGGCTCTGGTTCGATACACCGGCTCGTCCATGTCGCGTCTCCGTCGCACCGCCTTCCTAGCTCAATCCAACTCCAGGAGTTTTGTCTGCACCACGGCTATTGCCTCATTTACCGGCATCCAGCCTTCCTCCGACTTCAGCATTTCTTCCACCAGGTTGCAGGGCTCGATGTCTGCCCCCAAGATACTGTTCAACCTCCTTTTCTGCTACAGAAATCTGGGATACTGAAACATAACGTCCTCCGGGTCCTCGGGTGTAGCACCGCAATCAGGACAGTTGGGAAACTCGTCCAACTCGAAGCGATGCAAGCCACCGTGTCCCGTAAGGAACTGTGTCAGGTGGCAATTCAATTCTCCATGCTTTCGGTCGACCCATTTCTCGATGCACGGGATTAATGTATGGGTCCACCGGCCCTTGTCGGAGTTATCCCTCTGTTGTTGCCACTCGCCATACAACTCTCTCCTGAGGGCTTTTCGGAAATCTGCATTCACTGCGGCTGGATTTGCCTTCCGTTTTTCGTAAAGCCAGTGTGCCTCGCTCGCTAGAAGATCTAAAGGGATCATTCCCGCGATGACACACACTGCCTCCGTCGACGTCCTCCTAAATGCGCTGCACACCCTTAGCGCAATTGGCCGGTATGCTGAACTTATCCTCCGGTTTACAGCATGGTTCAATGCTCCCGTCCAGACAGGGGCCGCGTGTAGCAGGATCGACTTTACCACTCCCGCGATGAGTAGCCTGCGACTATACTTCAGCCTTCCCACGTTAGGCATCATCTTTGCAAGGGATGAGCATATACAGCATATAGTTAATCCTATAAAAAGATAGTTTCCTCAAAGCAAAAACGAGAGGACTTTAGGTTGCACCCCTGATTTATTACACCGCTTGTAATTTCCAGGACTCAATAGCATTCATTCCGGTTCTATTCGAACTTTATTACGCGCTCTATAATTCCTAATGAACATTTTATCACCTGCTCCAGATTCAGAGTCCACCATTGCTATTCAGAGTTTTCAAATAGCCAATTCCACTTATCTTCAGCTCCAAGCATTATCATTCCCATCTATTTCCCTTAATTAACAAATTTCCAGCCAAAACGAATAATACAATTAATTATGTTTATTGTGTACATCCTTTCCGTTTTGAGTTTGAAGACCGTCCGCCTGTTGACTGTGCTGGTGAATGAAAGCCCACAGCAGGTCCTTCCATGAAAGGCCCTTATTTGCCGAGGTGGCAGCATCATTTGTTAGATTGCAACAATCGTTTGCGAGTTTACATTTAAAAAGGAACGTAGACTTGAAAGAATCCTTTTTATCACTCCATTGGAATGTTTGTACAGTGGCTTCCGTATTCCCTGCTCTTCTAGGTAAAGGACAGAGGACATACCTTTGCTCTCAGTTAATATGAGTGTATGATGCTGACTGTCAAGTGGCTTTAAAACTTCACCAGAAAAAAAGGATCTATTTGGTAGTAAAATATTTACCAAATAATATTGCCGTTAGTTGGGTTGCGAGGCGACCGAAAATAGAATATATTCTGATGGTTTTGCAGGGTTATATGTACATAGATGGTCATATGCATATGTCGGAAGCGGGGCCAAAAACCAGCAGAATATGCCAGGCAGACCTTGCACTTCTGGCAAAACCACACTGCGGTTTACTATTCCAGATCTCCGACGAGATCCAGCTCATTCATAGCACAGCATGAGGATTATGTACTTTTTTCTAGCCCCATCATCATCTGTCCGAAATTCCTATCCGTTCCAACTAGGAACTTCACCAGGGAAATATTGGAAAAAAAGTGGAAAAACCAAAACGAAAGAGAAGCAGAAAAAGCGAACTCATAACAGTGTCGAATCGATTTCACTAAAAGCTTTCCAAATGATGAGTAGGTTATGATTTTATAAGAGGACGACGTTCTCGATGTTTGCAGGGAAATGCAGTTTTATTATATCCTTTTGCAGTGTACATATCTGCATTTTATTGCCACAGTTTGTGACTTTGATGTGGGTTCTAGGAGCGTGTAGGTAGGACATCTTTTATAGGTATCTGTAATTATTGCATGAACAGTGGGCCATTTTCAGATTGTTCGGAGTGCTGTTGATTGAAAGGTTATTGAGATGAAGAAATGAAAGCGAAAAGTAGAAAATGGTTCTTTGCTTTGGACAGCATTGAAAGGATCGACATTGTCAAAGAGTTCTTGTTGGACGACTTTCAGCCGAATTAGAATTTTTAGACAAACGATGACTAAGGAAAAATAGGAGAGTGCTCCGAGAAGGAAACTGAGGTACGACGCCGAGCCAGATGCTCCCGTCAAAACGAACTTCAGTGCAATGTATTGAGATCGTAATGGAAGCACCGAATTTCGGTTCGAATAATTATTTGACAGAAAATTTGAGTTCCCATTAAAGCATTTCGAAATGTTTGTTGAAATTTCTCTTACTCAAAATTGCGTGCACACTTTTCGCATTACCAAATTTTCTGCGATGTCTAAGAGGCTTAACTCCTCACCAATCAGACACCTACATTTTTGGCAATTCTTGAAGTTTACACTGACAGCCGACGCTTTCATCTTCATCGACGAGGTCCTCTAGCTGGGAAAACCTATTCTTCTCAAAAACACTTGAGCACTGATGGTAGCATTTCCAAACACCAGCCAAATAATATCGGAGGCTTCCTTGGCAATATGAAGGAGAACATCACGCTGTAGCGCTGCTTGAGACTCCGTTGAATGGTCACTGTGATTACACCTCGAAACAGCTACTCATTCTGCACAGGTCGCGTTCTATTCGTGAAAACTTCAACCACGACTCCCATCCATCGCTTTGTCTAATTTATATAAAATCAGTCCCACTATTTATTTATCTCACCACCCAACACAAGCGCGAAATTAGGGTAAAGTACGAAAATTTAAAGGAAAACTATAAACTATGCCCCCCTTAATTATGAAAACTTGGGTGGTCGTGGTGAGGAAACTTACGCCGACCTTAATACCAAAAGGAAAACAGTTGTTGTAGTGGGAGCGGCAAGGAAAAGATTACAGGGATTGAATACTTGAGACGTCGCGGGCCAAGGTAGGGTAGAAATCCCAAGAAGATCCGACCACGGTTAAGCCGGGAAGTCAAATTTCCAGGGATATACAACGTAGTTTCCTTCACCTATGGACAAAGCTATAATGACTGCTACAGGTTTGGCAAGGATAGAAATGGGGATATTTTTTTTTCTTTTACATATCCTTTTTGGCCCTCCTCACCGAAGATGAGGTTTGCAAACTAATAATCCAAAAATACAATAATGATATCAAAACACCCCCATTTGAAGCGTCATAAATTTTAAAAGCGAATCACCGCCATGATTTCTCAACGAGCTTCGATAGCCTTTCCTTTCACATCCTCCATTCTCCAGCAGGGATGGGATTCCAAATGAAACCCTTCCGTTCTGACATGAAAATCGCCACACTCTGGAGCGACTTCTCTTTTTATGGGGGTAGAGTTCATACCCAATCCAAATTTTACTGTGGTGATATCATGGATGGGGTTGAAAATTACATAAATTTAAAGGTTGCAGTGCACTTAGTCACTATTTTCCACATTCAAGAACGATATTTAAGAAGTTATATTTACATAGCCTCGAAGGATTCTTCAAATTTCGATTTTGTCAGCAAATCAGCACCGGTCCTGATTCCCGCGACAGCCAATTTTCTGTATTTTCTCTATCCAATAAATCCTCCAAACTATCCTGGATTGAAGATTTTCAAAAGTTTTGTGCAAACAGGGTAGATTTTCATTATTTTGCGCCATCAAGAGACTTTACTATTTGACACTTTTGGGGGTCGATTTCGACCCTCGCTTTCACACTATACGATAATTTATCGTAATCGTAATTTATCGTAATTTATTGCCGTGTTTCTAGGAAAGAAGGAAGTCTCAATGTAATCCTCTGCAACATTTTCTAGATTTATTCTATTCAAAGCATTATGATCATTTTGATGGGTCGCGTGGGTCTAAGTCAATTGAGGAAAGTCCTAAATACTGTGACAATATTCTGGCTTTGCCAACTGTACTTTGCGTAGATAGGAACTACTACCAAGGGTGTCACAACATCTCAAAGATTGCAGTTAAAATCGCCTTCGACAGAGAGCAGGTTTGTTCCTTTCTGGATCCTTCTGCATTGGCCAAATCATCACCCTCTGTACCATTTTGGTACAGTATGCGGAATTCAGATCTGCGGTTTTTGACAGCTCCACACGGAAATGCAGCTACTGCCCTATGCGAGAGGGTGGCATTATGGAAAAGCTAATGGCTATTTATCAACATCTAATGGCGCAAAAGGTCACGTGTTGTATTGGGGTAAAATCTCAGAGGAACTAGAAGTTCAAAACGGAATCCGATGAGGCTGCATTCTGTCACCACGATGGTGACATCTGTTTGCCCTCTCACCGAAGGATAGATAAGCAGAGTCGGTCTAAATATAAACACCAACAAGATCACTAACTGGTCTTCGTACTCTTTCTTCCTTTACATCGATGTCAAAGATCAATTTGTCTATTATAGTAGCGTTGTTCCTGGCACCGAACTAATTTTTTCGGAAATGTGGATCCTTCTGCATCAACATCAAGTTGAGGTGTACGATTACATGGGAGCAGCAAATCAACAGTGACCGCGGCTTTTAATCAAAGACGCCAAGTCTTCGCTGTCTGCTACATGTCCCCCGGAGAAAATATTGAATCAAGAGCTGGCTTCACCTATGGGCCAGGTAACGGAAGATTTGTTGACCAGAGGGCGAAAGTAGCAATGGAACAGGTCACACTTTAAACGGAAAATTAACGACAACTAACTGCATTGCTAACTGCATCAACAATAGAATCTATTACCCCAGGTTAACCAATGAGTGGGTCTCCATTAAAACAGATAGCGTAGCACAATGGAGAAAGCTGAATCACACTACCTGGAACTGTCAACGATTGCCAACTTTCAGCTCGCCCATCGCAATGTTTGACTGGTGCAAGTCTTCGTAAGCCAGAAGTAGGAAATGATGGGCATAATCAATTGATGTTTCCCAGGGACACATCCGTTTGAGATAACACGAATGTAACAAAAATATTTTGAAGTATAAAACCCAGCCCTATAGACTGAAATGCGTACCTTCGGGCAAGTTTATCCTCCTTCCCTCTGAGTACTTTTGAACCTAATCAAAAGTTGCTGACCTTCACTAAAGCCCTCCTCAAAGGCCCTATTTTCTTTTCTTCAATATTACACGAAAGATAGTAAGTGGACTCCCGATTTGTTTGGTATTACACAGTCCTCTCGGATGGTTCCTCAGCTAAAAAATTATCGAATTTTCCGATGATTTCCAGCCAATTTCTCTAAAAATAAGTTGTCCCCGTTGCCTAGGGTCAATGTTTTCATCGCCTTAACTATTGAGGGGGTCAGTGTTTTCATTGTCTTAACTATTAACTGGCATAGAACACGAAATCTCTTATGGAATCAAGCACAGGACCCTTTTTCTAAAATAGGAACTTATAATGATCGCAGCGGTTGGGAATAGCCGACATAACAATCAGCGTTGACTAGAGTCAACCACTAGCGGAGAGCTATCCCAAAACCTAAACTAAAAGTAGCGGACGCCGATCGCACCGATCGATACCTAAGTCCAACTGCACTAAACAGTCCCGTGGAGACATAATTGCATGGCCCTGTGGCAGCCAGACTCGGAAATCTTTAGAGGCGGTCCCTTGACACTTCAGTTACTTCAGTTACTCACAATTTATTAAAAATTAATATTGTCAGTTATAGTTGTATTAAAGATTGAAATGATAAGTGGGAGAATATCGCAAGAACTTCTGGAAATGTACTCGGGACTAAAATTGGAAAATACAGAAAATTAAAGGTTCGAAACTGAAGCAGGAAAAACATCGGTTGAGAGGGCGATCTGAGGGGGGATGTTTTTCCTTAATTGTGAGATTCGAGCTATACATTTTCTGGCTCAATAGGAGTCAGAATTTTTTTTTTTTTTTTGTGATTTTAACTTCACGTCTGTTTTCAGAACTTGTTGCGATTTTGTCCCGCTTGATATTGCAGACCTGAAATTATTGTCAATTACGCGCGAGTCACGGAAGTGTCAAAACGACCCCCATTTTTGAGTCCGTTGTTTTGGTGACATATTATCCTACCAAGTGAAAAGATTGACTCATGTGGACATAATATTGGTATTGGTATTGGTATATGATTTTCTTTGGTCTAAAGCTACACACTCTCAGTCCCAGGACCGAGAGTTTTATCCATTTCGAGACCCATTTCGAGACCCATTATATATTTAAGATAAAGGTTCAGGGAAAATTACGAACCTGAGGGAATTCTCTGCAATAAAATGGAGAGGCAGGAGACGCAGTCCACACGAGAAAAGTTTTTCTTAAAGAAGAGGAAGCGGTTGAATTTGCGCTGCACAAGACAATCTCTGTGACTAGAGGCGGACCAATTCACGGAGCTGTACTCACGGTAGAAGCACCTGCCGCGCCACTTACACTCGATGTCACAAATGTCAAGTTTGCTGTTAAAAGGCTCAGAAACAGCAGGGCTTCAAATGTAGATGGATGGAATACCTGAGGGACTAATAAAAGCAGGGAATGATGGAGGAGCTTCATAAGTTCCTCAATATTGTTTCGTTTGAGGAAACTATGACAGAATATTGTCCCCCAAGTGTCGATTGCCCTTTTACAAAAAAGGTGACAAATTCTGCTGCGAAAAATATGGCAGAATATCGTTATTAAGTACATGCTACAAAGTGCTGGCAAAAAGAATAGAAAGAAACCTCGAGCCCTTCCCAAAAAATCAGGGTATCTGGGAAGCTTTCAAAATAGAAAGCCAACAATTGATCTGATCATTGGAGTCAACACTGAAGAAGTGTTGGAAATACATAGTCTGTTCTGAAAGTAGTTGGACTGACTTTTTTTGAAGCGAGAATGGGTGGACAGGAGACGGTTTGCAAGCACACGATCAGTGGGGGGGGGGGGAGGGGAGGGAGGCCGGTGGTGGATATTGGGAACCCTGGAAAAAATCGGTAGCCGGTTGTTGACAGTTGAAAAGGGAAGCTTGATTGTGTTGTGAACCCCCACTGAAAAACCTTGTCACAAAGAATCATGGAACGTTTACTGCAGCAACGATCCGAAATCCAAATTTTGTATAAAGCTTGACAAAACGGGCAAAAAGACTGACGACATGATTAAGGAGGTATACGTCTTTCTGTCATAGATAGACCTACACCCTACCGCATCTACACACTGCTTCCAACGAGTTTTCCAGTTTCCTACGCCACCCTGAACGTCTGGATCGGAATGGTCTTTAGTTCATTCATCAAACCGTGTTGAACCACCTTAGCAGAGTCGTGATGCTTCCTATTGAGCATCAAGTTTATCGTCGGGATTAAAAAAAAATTGCGGATGGGGAACATATCCAAAAGTCGAGGCATACATTCACATGATTAAGAAGGTCCTAGCAGATCGCTTTTCGGTTGACATTTGTTTCTCTGACTACCCTCGCGGACAATTCGTCAGTTTTGCTGGTCGAAGAGCGTCCGGAGCGGTCGTCGTTTTCCACTCTTTCTCAACCCTCTCGGAAGAGCTTATACCACTTAAAAGCAGCCAGTTTACCCATAACAGGATCACGTATTCTTAATCATATCGTGAGTCTTTTCCCGGTCTTGCCAAGCTTTATACAAAATTTGATTCCGTATCGCTGCTCCAGTAAACATTCAATGATTCTCCGTGGCAAGGTTTCCGGTCGGGGTTTACAGCAGAAGCATCCTGTTCTCTATAATAGGCAAGAACTGATTGGTTTATTTTTCAAACGTTCCAAATATACAAATATCCCTACTGATCATGCGCTCGGAAACCGTCTCTCGACTACTCATTCCCGCCCGAAAAAAAGGGAATTGGTATTGTACAAAATGCTATCGAAATTTGAAGTTGAGCAAGCAAAAGCCAAAGTGATAAGACTTATCAGAATTACATTGAGTCAGACTAGCGCTTAAGTAAAGGTATAATACCAGCTAGCAAGATATTCTAGCAGGGACGCCAGATTAAAGCAAGTTAATTGGCTGACTGCAACATTATCGTCGTGAAGCATATAATTCCAAGACAAGGTGGAAGATAAACAACCACCTTGAAATAAACAGGAGGGCTCAGTGGACAACGCAAACTAATCGCTACTTGGATTCCGAAAATGGAGGCTAATCGACGGAAAATAGAGATGACAAAAACTTCAGGAAACCAAGGACCGACAACAAATGGTGGTACCATAGGAGAGGAAAGTGAGGACAATTAGAGCTCCAAAAATTACGTCCTGCATTGTTTATAGGTTTTATATGTCTGGAGTATACATTTGCAAACCAATCTTTCAAACGAACGAACGAACAACGAAGAAATCTTTCAATTGTTTTCATTTAGGAGATTATGATTCCAAAAGAAGCAAAATATATAAATATATGAGTTGAAGATTTATTTTACAGACTTTGACCAAGCCTGATTGGTCAGCGCAATTTGTCAACAAGGGTGGAAATAAAATAGGATAAGTTAATACTAAGAACCAATCAGGAGGCTGTCAGGCTAGCTCGCTAAGGGTCTGCATGCAGAGCCAGCTTTTGGCATCTGACCACCCACTGTTGAGTCTACACACACAATTCACGCATTTTTATTGCGGATGCTAGGAGTCCTGAGTCCGCATCCACTTGATGGGGAACTGGACCTTTTGGGAAGGAACTCCTCATTTTTGGATGTAGCACCCAAGTTTATCAAAAATGTTGACTGACGGTTTGGTCCAGGGCAAAGGCAACTCGTCAGATGCTGCCTCACCTCTGCCCTGGGAGCAGCGTGACCGAAAGTAGTGACAGGTGGTAATCGCTCCATTTATATATAATCAGAAACGCGACATGAGTGCGAAATAAATTGAAGTGTCCGTCTTAAGTTTAGGCCTAAACCAGGCCGGAGTGAATTTTTTCGTGAGAGTGCTGAGAGTCCTGAGCCCGCATCCACCTGATGACGGACCGGACAGGGCAGAGGTGAGGCAGTCTGATGAATTGCCTCTGCCTGGACGAAACCGGCAGTCAACTATCCGTCGACTGGAAATCTTTTTGAAAAATCAGGTGACATTTTTGTTGTCCCTTAACAAGCGGGAATTTAAGACCCTGGTAAGATTTTCAATAGAACACTACGCTTTAAAAAAACACTTAAAAAAATGGGATGGTGGTCTCCGCTAGCCAGTATGAGAAAGATAACAAAACAGCACGTAGGCCCGGCCTTCTTAGATTTGAAACGGAGTCACCTCGTTAAGGGGGTCATCCCGTGTGTCGGGTTGGAGAAATCGATTTTTTTTTTTTGCATGAATTGTATCTATATATAGTGGAGAATATGTGGGCAAAGGGATTTTCCGATATTCCGAGTCCTTCAGAAATTACAGGGTTAAACAGGTAAGGAGTTTGCAGCCGCGGCTAGAGTACTCGATGAGAAAGAGCATCGAATCTTTTCTTACCGATTAGTTTTTTACCTGAGCCTTATAAATTCGAACACAGGTATAAATATAAAAAGATGGAAAACCAATCAATTGTCTAAACTTATTTGCTGTTTGGAATAAAAAGGATAATCCAGTCTAGAGTGAACACTGAAAGGCTTTCAAGTTATACTCAGTTATATTTTGTTGTAAGTATTGTGCTGTTTGTGTGTTCAGTGATTTTTTTAAATGGATCGTATGAAGGGAGATCGCTTTAACGTTCAACGTCATGCTCGCACTAAAAAACGAGTATTTCATGGGAATCGCTACTTATCAGAGAAGAAAAAGGACTTCGCATCAACATCAGCAAAGAAACTTTTAGCAAGCATGAACATGGATGTTCCAATTGCGACAAGTTTTGTATATTGTATATTGGAGTTTGCTGGAGTTTTCTCCGGTATTTTTGCACATTTCTGCAAATAATAAAATATACGTAGTTGTAAAAAAGGAATACGTAGGACATGTCAAGAAAAGAATGGGAACGCGGCTTAGAAATGCAAAGAAGAATCACAAAGGCATTGGTGGAAAAGGGGCCGGAAAACTTACTGATAAGGATCTCACTACATTTCCTGGGCTAGCTATTCGTCGACACGCAAATTCGATAGAAGGAATGAAGCAAGAAATTTGGGAAACTTTCTTCCATAAATGTTCTACAGACTAAAATCCTCAGCATCAAAATTGTCCAGCAGGCGAGAACAGTTGGTGCAAATGGTTACATATGTCAGGTTTATGCCGACCGCCGTAATAAAGCGCGAATTTCGCGGTCCGAACGACGATCGACTGACCTCGCTAAAAGAGCCACAATTGACACCAGAGAGTAACAATCGGCCTTACAAGATTTTTTTGAAGAAACGGAGGGTGCTCTCTATGGAACAAATATAGCAGATTAATGGTGAGCTCAAATTTTACTGTTGATAATCACATTTAAATTTTCAAATGCGTTTTTCTCGAAACTGCATCTTGAAAATCGCCTGCCACCATAGCTCCAAATCTATCCAACCAAATTCTGTGAAATTTTCACGGCTTCTTTAGTACATATTTCTACGGTCCGCAAACTAGGATAATTGCAATCGGACGGGTAGTTTTTTTTTATTCATAAAAAAAGTCGTAAAAAGACACCAAAATCCAAAAAATTAAGTTTAAAAGCTCACCAAAAATTTACCTTTTAATATTTTCTAATTATCCTAGTTTGCGGACCGTGGAATATTGTCCTCATTAAAATGCTGTTTAGTTTTTTTCCCTCAGACGAACACAGCGCCCTCCAGCATGGCAGCAGGAAAACACCTTTTCTGGAGATGGGCGCATAAATTAACACCTATTCCGAAAATTAGCTACGAAATCAAGTTGAAAAATTTATCACATATACTAGAGATATCAGTAAACATATGGTGAAAAAATCACGTTTCTATCTTTATCCAGTCCTTTAAAATAATTTTTCAAAAAAAGGCAAAAAAAAGCGGACTTCACACGGGATGACCCCCTTAAGCTTTTCTTCTGCTAGCTGCACACTGCTTGGTCTGTCTCTGGAAGATATTCTCACACTCACTAAAGTCTGTTTACGCCGCAATCTAGTTGGAAATTTCAAGGGAGAGTACAATGCATCTAACGAAAAGCCTGAGTGCTTGGACGTGCGGCTCCACGTACCAAACTAACCTAGCTTACTGAGAGCTAATGAAAAAATTTGTACGCTCCGTTTCAATTCCTACGGGGTCTTTCTTAAAGCAACAATACATATAATTTTCATTTTTCTTCTGGTTCTAACCACCTAACTTCCCATATGGTGGTGGTTTCCATCGACGAGAACACTTCCGCGTCAACATACATTCCACGTTTAAATTCAATTTCCTGTGGACGTGCCTCAAGTAAGCTCCATATGACGATAAAAGGCATCTGCGGTTCACATGAAATCATTTGGCAAGTGTATGAAAATGTATCACCAATGTCTTACTTTCCATACGGAAAACCTTCAATTGCTCCGTTAACTTAGTCATAGGGAAAATTCTTTCTTTTAAAAAATTCTATGGCAGAATATTAAAATCCTGAAAAGGAGGGTGAGAGCATTGATGATGCTTGTAAGGAAGTTCCATTCCATATGTGGCAGATAGGACAGTTTGTTGATATTCAAATTTGAATTGAAATTTATCGTTTTTGCGTGGTTTGTTTTGAAAGTTTTAGCTGTTTGTAGTGTAGGATTTTGGAATATGATATATAATTAGTATCGTTTTCTGACTGAAAGCAGCAAAATATATGAACGCCCCCATGTAATGTAAGTTGGTGTGCGTCCTCGATGAGACGTCTAATGGTAATGCACCCGCTTGAAACCATGATCGGGAGTTTCTCGTTGAATGGAAGCATTTAGTAATGTAGGGGTCCGCCTACTCCAACCAGTTCTTGCTAACAAATGAAAGGGCTGAGTCTAGCCAATGGGCTGCCTTTTGATACTGACTCGCCAGTGATGAGCCGCGCAAGTTCATCGTTCAAATGTTAAAGTTGAACGATTCTGAAACGAGACATGAGCGAGGCTCAATTCTCTGCTCAATGAGGCTCTATGCGTTGGCTTTTCAACAGTGCGAAGTCTCCAATGGGAGCAATAAGTGAAAATCCATATGATGCAATTGAATATAGACGGCGTTTAGCGTTCGTCGTGCACGTCCTCGTCGACGTGTAAGTCAACAGGCGTTGAGGTGGCCACCAAAGGCACCAAAGGCCATGGGAAGCGAGGCCAACCGGGCTAATGCCCCGCGTTACACAATCTGCAGCGTTATCAGCTAATCGCACATGTCATGCCATTTGAACGAAGTGCCTTTGAGCCATTCCAGTACTTGAGTCGCTTTCCATGGTCACTGCGCTGCATCGGGGATATACGAAACCAACCGAGTGAGAAGCGTCACTGCGCAAAGTTCCAATCGAGGTAAAGATTGAACCTTTTTTGGAGCAACCTTCGTTCTTGCTGTTAACAGCGTAAATGCATGTCCAGGGACGACAGCGTAGCTAGCGGCAGCGTAAGCTCGGTTGCATAGCGTCGACAAATCCATTAAGCTGCCAGTTTCGTCCTCAGACATGCCGAGCCATCTGGGAATGCGAATGGTGGAGATCTCCGCAAGGTCGCCTTGAAATTGCGTCCAACGATCTTGAAATGCTTCCGGTAAAACGAAGTCCCAATCCACAAGTCCTACATAATGATCTTGGCTATGACAATCACAGGAGCAAGCCTGCCTAATGTATCAAATAGACGAACGATCTCAGATAAAAACGATCGTTTTCTATCTTTATCATTTTATAAGGCGCACCTGAGGTTTTAAACATAAAGCGTCGACCTTGGAGGGTCACTTGAGCCCAAGGGCGGATATTACCTCATCCAGTTTGACATCTACTTCGAGCAAAGACGTTGGCGTCAACCCTTGCAAAAGTTGCCGTTCATTCTCTGCTCATTTGCCGAGTGTCATACCTGCGTATGCCAATAATGCCACTAGTTGCTCTCGTCGATGAAGTGCGTTTTTGATCGTATCTTCTCCATCAAAGAGATCGTCCACGTAGAGTGTGTGCCAAAGAATGACACCCGGGTCAGGATATTCCGGTCATCAGTGGCCACTGGCTTCATTACGCCCAGCGCCAAAAACGGAGCATTCCCGTATATTACCGTGATGCACCTGAAATCCCGAATCTCACGACTGCTACCGTATTGCCACAGGATGCATTGCCAATCGGCGTCGTCATATTGTACCCGTATTTTCCTGAACATCTTGACAACGTTAGTAGTGAAACCATTGCGTCGTAAATACGAATTTATAAATCTCCAATGCGTGGGAACCATTGAGATGTCCCCTTACAATTTTGGTCATTGAACGACAGACAGTTACGGAATTTTTACGATGCGTTAAATCCTACTCGTATTTTCACAGGATTCTCATGGCTCACAACCCCGTGGTGGGGACTGTACTAGCTTGGCCTATTCAAGTGATGAGAGGGGACCTCCATGTGCTGCAAGTCCACGTACTCTTGCATACAAGTTTCGTAATATTCTGCAAGCTTGAAACAGGCAACTAGCGGCTATGTCTCGCGAGCCGACGAAATTAGGTCTCTTAGCAAAGGCCAAACGAACGATGGATCTTTCGTTCTCGTCCCGAGCAGGTGTGTCAGCCAAATGGTTTAAGCATTTGTCTTCGTCAGGAGTCAGTAACGATTTACTTGAAACCTCTTGGATTTCCCAAAACTGCGTGAGCGGGTGCGAGAATGAGGATTCCGTACAAAGGTGGAATGCGGCGAACGGAGAGTCTTGTGCAGAGATATCGCACCCCTCAGCAGACATCGAAACACCGACCGCTGAGCGACAGGAGTGGGACCTTTGATTAAACCGTTCAAAATGATATTTGAACATATGCTCGCGCCGAGAATGCACTCTACCTTCGAAGGTAGCAGCAAGATCCAAACCTGTGGAATTCGGCCAAATGTTGTATGACATTTTTTTTTTTCGACAAGAAACGTATTAGTTCAACGAGTACGAAAGTGGAGAATCTCATGGTAAATTCCTGGTTTTTGCTCGATTGAAGGATGCCATACGCAAGGGAATTGCATTTTCACGATTCCGTTGCACCAACTCCAATTACTGAAAGTGAGATTCTCTGTGTGCCGAGCCCAAGATGCTGGATGGTTCGCTGCGTAATGAAGTACCTCTCAGAACCTGGGTCAATTAATGCAAGGATCGCCAACGATTTTTCGCTGAAGAATTTGCGAGTACCATGCACGCTGTTGCTAATAGCACCTTAGCCCCGACGAAAGCACTATGAGAAGCGACGCTGTTGTTCGAATCACCACGAGCCACCCCTGCATCCCCCGATGACATTCACTGCATTTTCACCTGAGTAAGAGTCGTGATTGCTCGGAACTTAATACTGGCGATTTCCGTCCAGGTAAAACTTGGTGTCATGTGCTGCTTGACAGGTAAGGCACCGTTTGTTCGATGTGCATTTATCTGAAAAGTGGCCTTTCTTAGGACAATTCAATCATAGTTTTTTGCAAAAATCTAAGAGATGAGGAGCAGTGTTAGCATTAAACTGATTGCAACGATGCAACGAATGATCGCTCTTACAAAGGTCGCATAAAGGATTAATCCGTGAATCCGATGGCTCTACTGTGAGCACGTTATTGGTGGTTACGCACTTAGAAGAACGCGAAATGGTATTACCATCACGTCTCTCTTGTGTGCAGTTAGTCTCGATTGTAGTGCAAGTTTGCTCGAGTGTCAGAATGCGTCTCTCTAAGAGTGTTACGAGAGCTTTGTACGTTGAATATCCGTCGATATTTATTTGTGAATTTTCCCAGGCTTCGCGAAGGGTTAAATCAAGCCTACGTATGACGCAATGGACGAGTCAATTATCGTATTGGCCAACTGGACAATTCAAATCTCGAAGGGCAGGAACCGAGGATACTCGAGGGTATTCCCCACGAGAGAATTGAAGAGAGCTAAGGAGGGTTGGATGGAGTCAAAATCAGAGGAGGGGCGAAATATAAAGCCTGACAATTTTGCTGCTGGATTGGTGACTTCGAGTCAATGGGTGTCAAAGCGGAGCTTATTTTCGAAAGTGACTCCGAGGTCTTGAGTGGAATTAAAGCAAGATATGGAACGTCCGTTAAAGAGTAGGAGAAAAAAGTGGGTGAGGATTTTAGGGGGTAGCACATAGAGTGATGTTTAGCGCTAAACCATTAGTCGAGCACCAACGAATCAGAGTGCCTAGGTTAGGTTAGCGACGCACAAGCTTCTTCCACGCTACATGGAAATTAGTTTCAGTCACGTTAAGCCCCCACATTCGCTGGGCAGCTGGACCCTGAAATGCATTCAAGAAATGCTGCAACTTCTCGGCCCGAGAAATCAAAGCCTTATCATCAATTAAGAATTAAAATCGTTGCTTAAAACTTTAAGATTCTCCCTGCTGGCCTAAAAACGTAGGTAACACGGAGGTCGGCGAGTGGCAGCCAGTCATTCGTTGCATGCGAGTTGTGCTGTTAACACTCGATCCATCGCAAATGGATGTCCTGGTGGTTATTTTCCCGTCAAAAAAAACAGGCGCGGCATACTTCTAAGCAAGCTTTGACTCGCTGTTTTCCGCGCCGTGATGGAGGAATCCGTCTATAAACGGCGATGAAAGTAGCCGAGGAATGCCCGAGTCACACAGGCAATGATGCGGAAACAGCCTGGAAATGTAAGGAGCTCCTCCAATTTAGGAAGTCTCCGTCGATGAACTGTGCGATTTGATGTTGTTGTCAAATCTCGCTTAATCTCTGACTCGACGATAGCAAGAAACACTGGCCTCTTCGGAAGCTAACTAAGCTATGCTACAAAATATTTTTTAGCTGGCGTTTTCTCGTTACTCAAAGAATGCGGTTCACGAATAGAAATGACCAGAATAAATGAAATATGGGACAGGAATTGACTGTGGAAGCGTTCTTATTAATAAAGCAGATGACCCACCGTCTCACAATAAGGAATAGCTGTCAACTTGACCTACAAACTCCAGCGGGGAGAGAAGTTGAGCGACTCGGATGATGTTGCCTAGCCAAAAACCAAAAAAAGGGATCACTATGCGAGAGCGTCCTTTCCTCTCGATGAGCGGCAAAGGAAAAAAGTATCGCTTGCCATTTGTATCATACGGAGACAAAACCCCATGCGATGTGAAAGAACGTCGAAGCTGTTCCGAGCGGGCCGAAGTACTGAGTCCCATGTTAGTAAACACAGAATTGCAAGCTCAAAATTTGCGTGCCGACCTGGAGGTGGGGACACTATAGCAAGGAATAATTCGTGTAAGCCAACACAACGCCGAATAACAGAGCCCTGCTTAGCCGAGTTCACTCTTAACAGCATCGATTTTGGGCTATGGTGGCAGTAGATTTTCAACATTCGGTTTCGAGAAAAACGCAAAGTAGAATACGATTTTCAACCATAAAATCCTAACTGACCATTAACTTGCTATACTTAGTCCATAAACCTTAGGTTTCTTGAAGAAACACATGCAAAGCCTTGCTTTCAGCTCTTATGATTTTAGCGACGTCATTCGAACGTCATTTTGACCGATAAATTCGCGCTTTATTACGACGATCGACATGAACCTGGCATGTGACATTTTACCTGTTTAACACTGTAATTTCCCAACGACTCCGAATATCAAAAAGTCACTTTCCTCATATATCGTACACTATATCTAGATACAGTTGATGCCAAAAAAATCGATTCCCCGGATCCGACACACGGGATGACCCCCTTAAGTGAACATCTATTTTTACCAGAAGAATGTTTACGGCGTGTATCCCACATTGGGCGCCGTTTTAAAAAAGATAAGTTTATCTGAAATTGGTACATATAAACTTGCAATTCTTTATTTTTTTAAAGCTTAGCTATCAAAGTAATAATCATAGATACCAAATTAAATCATAAATAACGAATTGCACCAGAAAAAGGGCATCACATAGTACTTTTAGAGCCCCTTTAAATTCCGTATTTTAAACATTTTGGTTTGATTCAGTATAATTTATTTTTGTACCATTTGAGAATAAAACAAATGGTATTATAACCTCTATGGCTTGAAGGAAATACTTAGTCAAATCATAGTTACTTATCACATTAAAAGAATATTTAATCAACTTAAAAAAGCAGACACAGAGGAGTCTATACTTCAGCCCAACTAGTGCTATCATTATGAAAATCAAGCCCTCCATACTCCAATACAAAACAGCAATTTAAAACCATTTCTCATAAAAAATGAACGAAAGGAAGCTAATATCCTAAAATGTCTGAAATTAAGTGTTTTTTCATGGCGGCACATCACGTTCACCTGAATCCCTTACTTTTTCGTTGAATCACGCCATGTCGATGCACTCACGAATGTCAGTAAAACTTCCTCATATGCCAGCCCATGGAAAAGGGTGTTCTCAGCGGGTACTATGTACTTTTGTTACGATGTACACGAAGAACAAATTATCAAAGCTCAAAACAAATATGAATTTTCTGAATATCCTTTTACAATTAGGTTGTCCACGGAATTACAGGCTTTGCCATTCAAGGTACAGTTCAAAGTTCTGGACTAGAACGTATCATTTTTTAATGGTAATTGTGCTTATGAGAATGATGGGGCGGTTTCAAGTTAGATTCATTATAAAACTGGGGTTGAAATTTATTTTTGAAGCGTTTTATGTCAGCTCCATTTGTTTTCCATTTATCAATCTGTCTTGCTCATCACAAATCTTTCGTAATCCTACCGCGAAAAAAATCGGACATGGCATAGATGTAAAATAAATTCAATGCAAATAAACTTAATGAAGAGCATAATCAAGAATACACTCAAAGTATTTGCTGCTTGTCAGAAAAGGCAAAGAGGATTCAAGGCAAAAGGGATGGAAATTTGTTCTCAGCAACCTGCAAATTTTAGGACTTCTTTGTTTCCAAAAAGCCACTAATACCCCAGATAAGGACTGACCTCAGACCACGACCTATCGTGGTCCTAATCACCTCCAAACAGGGCTCTAAGCAGGGCTAAGTAGAGCAATCACTCCGTAGAAGACCACCGCAACTCTCACATTGTGAATACCACAATCAGAAGCAGGATCCGTGTTACAGTAACAAAAAAGTTTTCGCCGTCAAGTATTGCGAAAGCAACGTCAGATATAACAGCATCCTCGTCATCAGCAGCGGAAACCAATTTCACACAACTAGTCGACAAATTATCAAGTCAACTTGCCGAACTGCGCGGTCAAACAGGAGTGTCAACGTGAATTCGTCCAGATGTAAACGTAGCCACTCTCATTCTCGATTGGATTCACAGCCCAGGTCTGAAAATTTTTGTCCCCAAGGTATATGCTGGTGTAGCGACCGGCGTCCCATAATGGGTGCATCAAATGTACAAACCGCATCGGGTTCGCAAACCGCACATTGGACTGACCCCGGGGCGGAGGTGTTAATTAACCAGAACCTCAAGCTTGCTGCCCCGAATTCCTCCACGAAACGCGCTTGTGGCTGCAGGCAATTGCACAATACTTTTTGGCGAATATCAGCACCCCCACTTTAGGCGCAGAATTCCTTTCCCCATATGGGCTGTTGGTAAACTTCCAGAACAAGTCCTTGATAGACCCCGCAACCACTTTGAAATCATCAAGGAACGTTTCAACCTGGTCCAATGACATTCTCTCATTAATTTCCGAAGACGTTGCTGACCGAAGTATTCGGGCACTTCTTCAAAAATTCAGCAACATAACTACCAAATGCAGTTTCTCTAAGCCGGTTAAGCATAATGTTCAGCACCACATCAACACTACCTTTTCAGAGGTGCATCCATTACCACCCCAGGAGATTGCTGTTGCCAAGAAAGACTGCTCTGAACTCATGAAAGAGTGTATTTTCAGACCTGTTAACATCTGCTGGTCATCTCCACTCCATGTGGTCGCTAAACCAAACGGTAAATGGAGGTATTAGGGATATTACAGGGATATTCCAGACCGACACCCTATTTCACTGATCTATGATTTCGCGCCTGATACTTGATAAACTGCCGCGTTTTCTTGACGTACAAAATCCCTGTAGCTCCTGAAGATATTCCGAAAATGGCTATTTGTACAACATTCACACCCTTCCACTAGGAAAACTTTCAGCATGTGCAATGCAGCGCAAAGTTTTCATAAGTTCATCCATTTTGTTCTACGAAACTTAAACTTCTGTATTTTTTTTGCTTCTTCCTCAGAGACTGAGCACTTGGACTTTCTTGCGGCCACTTCAGCGTTTGCTTCAGGCTGAACTTGCCCCTAACGTTAATAAGTGCAAGTTTCTGAAAAAAACAGGTAAAATTCCTCGGCCACTCTATTACCTCTGGTCGAATCCACCCAAATTCAGACTACCTTATAGACTACCATTTTCCAAACTGTAAAAGATCTGCGAAAGTTTCTGGGCATGTTAGACTTCTAACGCCGTTTCTTGCCCAGAGCCGCTCACCCTCAAACGATCTTCAACGCTTACTTGCCTGTCCCCAAAATGAAAGACTCTCACATGATTGCATGGTTTACGGAGGCCCCATGTGTTTGAAACTGTCAAACAACAGCTAGTTGATGCAGCAGTTGGGGTGTTTCCTCAATCAGATGCGCCCCTGGCCGTGATCATCGATTCCTCATATATAGCGGTAAGTGCAACTTTTCGCCAGCGGGTGAATCAAACCTGGAAACCGTTGAGCAAGCAGTTTAACTCAACTCAATGGAACTACAGTGCCTACGATCCTGAATCACTTGCTGTGTACCTGGCCATTGGATTATTCCGTTTCTCCTTCGAAAGCAGGCCGTTCAGTGTTCACGGAACCACCTCACGTTCATTCTCAAACAGAAACCCAACAAAGTATCCCCTCGCCAGTTTCGGCAACTGAGCTTCATCAGCCAGTTTACCTCTTAAATTCATTACGTATTTGGCAAGAACCACGTAGTTGCAGGTGCTTTGTCGCGTGTCCCCAAAGTTATAGTTCTCACAACGGTCGGTTTTACGGCAATCGCCGAAGCACAGAAACAAGACGCAGAACTTCAGAGCCAAAGGACAGATTCTAAGCACAGATTCATCATATTCATACTTCAAGACCTCGGAAAAGGGACCAAGGCCATTCATTCTGCTCCTCGCAAGGAGATATTTCACACTGTCCACGACCTCGCGCACCCAGGCATCCATACAACAAACCGGTTAGTAAAAGGATCGTAATTTTGGCACAGTGCACCGTGTGTGAAAACCGCAAGGTCAGCAAGCATGTAAGGAAAGAAGGAGGCGTATTTCTCGGTCGACCAAACGCTTCCACACCATTCATTTCGACATCATTGGCCCTTTGTAGTATTCCCTCACAATGATCGACAGGTTTATGTCGCACGCTGAAGCAATACCTCTGTCGCCAATGGTCCCCGCACTTTTGTGTACCAACTGTAATTATAGCAGACCAGGGAATGCAGTTCGAGTTTGCTTTTTTCTCGGATTTAGGCAAGCCCCTTGGTTTTAAACGCCATAGGACAACTGCATACCACCCGTAAGCCAATGGGATGTTAGAACGATTGCAACGGATGCTGAAGGCCGCCTTAATGGCCCACGACGATCCGTCGTGATCACGGACCCTGCTTTTCTACCTACTCGGCCTCCAAACAGGCCAGCGAGAGGAATTCGCGAATAGCCCTGCAAGAATGGAGTACAAGAAGAGCTTACGACTGCCCGTCGACTCTGTACTCGACACCAGATCGAGTTTACTGACACTGGTGTGATGCGCCTGCTTAGAGACGCGGTTTCGAGGCTGCGACCTCCTGCACCTACGCGATACCACCACCATGGTTAGCATCCCCAGAGATCCTGACACGTGTTCGCGAGTTCTCATCAGAGTGGATGATTGTCGGGGGCCACCGTACGAGGATCCCTTCAAAGCCCGAAGTGAAGCACTCACGCATCCAAACTCAACGACCGTAGTGGACCCAGGTAGGATTCCCTATCGAGACTCAAGCCGTTTACGAGCAACTTTTGACACCGTCAACACCACATGTCTGTTTCGTCAAGTTCATCGCGCAGAACCCGCGCTGCTTCAACTGGGGGTGGATGGACATGGCGACACGCGCCCCACAATGAACACATCAAATGTGCGAGTGAAACATTTGAACCGAAGCCAGCACATCTGGCACGAGACACGGGCGGGACGGAATTGTTTCTAGCTGTAGCCGCCAAGCCGACCTGACATGTATTCTGCCTCTCGGAGTCGTTGTTTATTTCGCCAGCATTTCTCCAAATATTAAGTGAAATCCATTCTGGAACTTGATTAAACTGGTACCGCTGAAAATGTCAAAGCCGCCAATTGTTTGCCACCTTGGTCTCCATCGTTTTTACGTCGCCTGTTTATGTTTGACAAAAATAAGAGAATCCGGTTCTTGATAGATACAGGTGCAGATATATGCGTTTATCCGCACTAAAAAATTCAAGGACCGTGTAAAAAGGCACAGTTTAATCTCTCGGCTGCCAAAGGGACACTAATTGCCACATAAGGAATCACTAACGTCAATTTCCCTTGGAAATTTATTATATAGGACGTTCCTAAACTCATATTTGGAGAAGATTTCTTAGCACATTACGGACCCCTTCCAGATCTACAGCACGGTTGTCTTCGCTATTCAACAACCCACCTTACCTGCCAAGGAAATATAGCAGAGTGTAAAATTCCGACCATCAGGGCAATAGCCTGAGGAACCCCTTATCATGATATTCTATAAGAGCTTCCGAAAATAACTCACCCAGGCGGAACTAGAAAACATCATATAGCCACAACGCTAGGAGCACTAGTTGTTCTAAAACTCAGACGATTAGCTTCGGACAGGATGAACATCGCGAAAAGCTATGATTGGCACGTGCGCGTCAAACAAACTGTCCGTATACTGCGCCCTTGCATATGATGCCTGAAAGTAATAACGAAAGGAGGCCTTGCGAAGATTATCGCGCACTGAACGCCCGGACTTCCGCCGACAAGTACCCAGTTCGGCCCATCCAATATTTCGCCTAGACGCTCTATCGGAAAACTGTTCGCTTCATCTCTACGTGAAGAGCACGCCAACCACCCAAGAACTCTTTTCCAAAGGTTGAAACAATATAGAGTCGTGGTAAATCCAAGCGAATTCCTTTTTGGTCAGCGCGAGGTTAGTTTGTTAGGGTACCCAGTCTCAAAGAAAGAGGTACGTCCCTTGCCAATCAAAGTCAAAGCGATCCAGTCATACCCGCAACCATACCCAAAGTAGTAGCAGTACAGGCATCACCAATTAACTGGACCAACGAATCTACCGCAGCTTTTAAAGCGTCCAAAATCACACTACAACAGGTAACACTGCTTGCATATCCAAAATCTGACACACCTTTTGGTCATTTTCTTCAATGCATCTGACTGTGCGATTAGGGCAGTCCTCCAACAACGGATTAATTGTATGAAGCGTAGTACCGGGAACTAGTGGCTATGCACACAGTGGTAAAGGACTTTTGTCATATGGTTGGAGCAGGAGTGCTTACCACGTCAATTTCGTCATCTAGATTACATCGAACAGTTTAGCACCGATATTCAGCTCGTATGCAGTCGCAACCACGTTGTTGCGAACGAATTGCAATCAATCATCGATTACGCAAAGCATCTCAATCGGCAGACCAAGAGGTCAAAATAGTATGCTGCATCACTCACCCATTCCAGAAAATTATTTTCAACAGCTTGCACTGTCTATCCCCCCCTTATAGTGAGGGGTAACGCTACTACTTGACTATTGTAGACCGCCTCTCACATTGCACCAATCTCCGATCAAGAAGCCATCACAATTGCCAGAGCGTTCCTTAACACATGAATCTTCAGATTCGGCATACCACTTCGGATTACCATAGATCAAAGAAAACACTTTGAATCGAGGTTGTTTCAAGAACTCACCGACCTGACCGGCGCAATGGACATTAAAACTGCAGCATCACATCCGACAGCTAAAAGCGCAGCGGAAATGGTGTATTGTCAGCCATTACCCCTACCAAGCGAATTTTTCGACTTACAGTCCGTAGACAAGCGGAGTTTTTTTTTCGAAAACAAACATTTTTATTCTAGCCTATAAAAATACAATGCTAAATGAACCTAACTTAAGTACTACCTTAACAGCCTAGCTTAATCAAAGGTATAATCTATGGCTTAAACTAACTTATCACTAAAGAATAAATGGAAAAAATATCTGATATGTATTCTGGAGGAAAAGTCGAAAAAAACCTCCATTAGCTAAATTTTTTTATAAAAGCGGGCGGGCGGGGAAGGAACTGAGATGTGGGTTGGGATGGGGGGCATGCGGGAGGGGTTTGGGAAAGGAAGCTAGGAGTGGCGCTAAGGATGGGTAGGTTTAGTAAACTGGGATGAGGAGTAGCTACCGTTGTAGAAGATTACTCTACCGCCGGGGTCAAAAAGAAGGTTACGGGCTTGGAGAGATATGAAGATTTGTGGGAACAGATGAGTTCGTAGAAGATTCTCTTCGACGATCTCGATCTGCATGGCCTGGGAGATGAGTGGATTTGGGTGGGATATGGATTTTTCCAGGAATTTGAGGGTATGACGGGCTAAGACAACGTCGATGCGGGGCGTTTGAGAGGAGTCGTAGAGGATCTGGTTTGAGATGTATTTGGAGCGGTCTTCGTTCTTGTAAACGTTGGTACAGTGGCGGAGGATTCTGCGCTCTTTGAGGCGGATTCGTTCCATTTGGTGAGGGGAAGTGTTGGACCAGAAGATGAAGCCGAAAACGAGGAGGGGACGGATAAGCTGTTTGTAACAAAACAGCTTGACTTTCTGAGGAGTTGGACTGGTGTATTTTAGGATTGGGTAGAGGGATTTGAAGGCACCTGTTGCACGGTTCAGTGCCTTCGTGATATGTGGGACGTGGGATAGGCGGGAGTTAATTGTCACCCCAAGGTAGGTGACTTCCTTGACGGTTGGGATGGTGTCGTTGTGGATTTTCAGGGATAGGGTTGAAATGTCGTTCCTCATTTTCGGCGTCATCTTAGCGGTACCATGGAATACGATGGTTTCGCATTTTTGTGGGTTCAGGGACAGTTTCCAGCGGGTGAAGTACCGGTAGAGCTCGTCCAAATAGGAATTCAGGCGGGCTTCACCGGCAGGGATGCTTCTGGTGGAGGTGTAGAGGATGAGATCATCCGCGTATTGAAGGATTCGGATTGGATTTGGGTGTGGAGTTGGTTTGGGAAGGTCTGCGGTAAACAGGGAAAAGAGGGTAGCGGAGAGGACTGACCCATGAGGGATGCCAGCCGGGCTAGAATATGGGGAGGAGAGGTGTTCTCGGAGTTGGACTTGGGATTTCCGCCCATCAAGAAAGCTAAGAATTAGCTTACAGAGGTGCGGATGGAACTGGAGGACTTCAGAAAGCTTGTATGCGAGTCCGTATTACCATACGGAGTCGAAAGCTTTCTTTATGTCGAGGAGACAGGCTATGGTCGGAGCGTTCCGGTTGAGACCGAGGAGGACGTCCGATTTAAGCACGAGCAGCGCATGCTCGACTGAACGTTTGGGACGGTCGCAGTGCTCGTCGATGGAGACTTTGATGATCCGCTCGAAAATCTTGGCGGAGGAAGAGAGGATTGAGATAGGCCTGTAGCTATCGGGATTTAGTGGATTTTGGTTTTTCTTGGGGATAGGAACAATTCGAGCACTCTTCCAATCTGTTGGGAAGTGGGCGTTGATAAGGCAGTGGTTGATGATGGAGGACATAATGGGGGCGATGCTTGGGGCGCATTTCTTAAGGACGATGGAGGGGATTTTGTCAAGCCCGACTGATTTCTTGTTTTTGGAGGAGGCGATGGCCGCCTTGACCGAGTCTGGACTGACAAAGTGGATAGGGAGGATATTCTCTCGCTGACTTGGGCCGGCGAGAGCATGGTCGAAGGGGTTTTGTGTGGGTTGGGGAATGAGGTAGGAAGGGTTGGTTAGGAGTTGGGAGATCTTTCCGTTTACCTCGTTATCGAAACTTGGTTCGCGGAAGTGGAGGGTACAGTGGTGGGCTTGCAGGAAGTGGTCAGCGAGGACTTTGACTTTTTCTGTGGGTGGGATGTTTTGTGGCAGGATCGCGTTTTGTTGGACTGATTTGCCCAAACGCGGGCAGGTTTTTATGAGCTCCCTGTATGTGCCAGGGTTTAGCTCAGTGTTGGCGGTTGTGGAGATATTGGGTGTATAGGGTGAGGATTCGTTCGCGAATGGACTTGTCCAATTCGCGGATTTCTGTGAGGAGGTGAGAGGATTGCAGAGAGTATATATTCCTAAATAATCTCCGTCTGAGGGTCTTTTTATATTGGATGTCGGATAGGATATCATCGGGAAGGGTGATTAGGTTGCGGTAATTTAAGGGACGGGAAGGGATCAGTTCGTCGCATACTTGCCGAACTGCTTCGGTGTATTGACGAACTGTCAGGTCTATGGATTCGTTAGGAACTGTACAGTTGGATGGGAGTAGGAGAGCTTGAAGTTTGGACTTGAGGGCAAGGTTGATGTGTTTCCAGTTTGCACGCTGGAAGTCAGGAACTGAGGGTGGGGAGGACCGAACGACTCTGTCCGGAAGTCTTATTTTTAGGATTACGGCATCGTGATCGCTGATGCCGGGGACCGTTTCGAGGAAGGGGAAGGTGTTCGGGTTGGGAATGACCGTCAGGTTACTGCTGATCAGGAAGAGGTCTAGGTAGGAATGGTAGTGTGATTTGTTGAAGGTCGGGAGTGCTGGACTGAAATGGGCTAGGTTGATGTTTGGATTTGAGGTTGTGAGGAACAGGTGGAGCGGATCTCCGTTGTGGTTCGACCGTGCATCGAACCAGGACGGGTGTCTGGCGTTGAGGTCTCCACCTATGATAAGGGAAAATTATTTACCGGGAGAGCGGTGTAGGGACGCGCAGAAGGACTTGATGCGGAGAAAGTCTTGGGTGTCGAGGGATTGGTTGGGGCAGTACACAGAGGCAACGAAGACCGAGGTTGATTGGGATTCGAAGGAGACCAGAGAGATTTCCATGGATCTGAAGGTGTTGGGAGGTGGGTGGATTTGGGTGACAAGGAATTTGTCGGAAATGAGGACGGCCGTTCCGCCACAGGTGTCCTGGCCTTGAGGATTGGACTGAGGTCGGTCAGTCCGGAAGAGGTTGAAGTTGGGAAAGGAAGGATTGTATCTATAGTTCAACCTAGTTTCACATAGGAGAACTATATCGGGTTTGTGCTCGCCAAGGAACAGCTCGAACTCATGTCTGCGGGCACGGCCGATGATTGAGTTGATGTTCAACTCAATTATCTTAACGTCCATTAATGGATGTCAAGATACCGACCATTGAGTTGAACATTTGCAAGAATTCTTGCGATTTCCTGGCGAACTCAAGGAAGTCAGGATTGGAGATGGTGGTGGGTTGGCCTACGTGGTTGGGAGTCCGGGGAGAGGTTCCGCTTCGTGCGGCGTCGGCGAAGGACACGGACGGACGGGTGAAGGCTGGGTCGTGATAGGATGACCAGCGGGGCGGGAGGTAGTTGAGGGGAGAGGGTTGGAGGGAGGGGCACGTTTTTGTGCGTTCCTCCTTGCCACCACCTGGATGAACCGTGGGCACTTGCGGTAGTTGGCGGGTTGGTCGTTGCCCCCGCAGTTGACACACTTCGGTGCCTGCTCCACTGTTTTGGCGCATTCGCCAGGGCCGTGTAGTTGGTCACACTTGACACACCTGTAGGTGAGGTGGCAGTTGGTTGCCGCGTGCCCGATACGCTGGAAGTTCTTGCACTGCAGCACTTGTTTATTTTGAATTTGTTCGAATCGAACAACCATGTGCTGTACGGCTTTCACCTCGCGCAGCTGCTCCTCGTTGAAGGTTGCATCAAAAGTGACCAACCACAAGTCGAGGTTCACATTATTGTTCTTTGCCCAGGTGGTGGCAAAGGGTTTCGCGCTCAGGGTGCTTGATACTCCCTGAGCTTTCAGTTCATCGACGATCTCCTGAGGGGAGAACGTCGAATCGAGGCCTCGTAGGATGAGGCTGGTCGTCTTATCCGATGGGAGGGTGTACGTGAAGAACTTATTGTTGTTCTCCACGAGCACCTTCTTGGCGGTAGCGTAATCCTCAGGTGTTTTTGTAAGGATCTGGTGTGAACTACCTGATTTCTTTATCAGGTAGTTGTTGGGGAGGGCATGGGATATATTTGTTTTTATATTTCGGAAAGTAGCCGCGTCTTTGACTACTACTAATGGAGGAATCTTTCGACTTACCTCCTTTTTTCCGGGGGCTGCAGTGGCTGGCCTCGGTTGTTGTTGTTGTTGCGGCTTTGGCGCTGGCGGCTTCGGAACTACGACGGGCTGCCGTTTCCTCGCTTCGCTGAGGGTCGGGAATGCTGCCGGGCTTGACCCGGATGCTAGGGCGAGTGGTGCCGGTGTTGGTTCCTCGGTGGTGGTGTCCATCACCTCGGAGGGCGCTGTTGGCGCGGTAGGCGCTGTTGGCGTGGCAGGCGCTGTTGGCGCGGCAGGCGCCGGAGGGGCGCCGGAAGTCCCGGAGGTTCGGGTGATTGTGGCCTCCAGCGACTTGATGACGGTCGCTAGATGCCGGTTCTCCGCTCGGGCTTCCTTGAGCTGCTTCAGTAGCAGCTTGTTCTGCTTGCGCAGAGCGACCGACTCGCGGATCTCGGTGACGGATGCGGCACTTCGGACCGTCCCGTTTGAGCTAGTCTGCGAGTCGGACTCGCAGTCGCTCGAGGCAGTAATTTCCGACGCGGTCTCCATTCCGTCGTCGGAGTTTAGCGGCTGGTTCTCGCTAGTCGGGCTGTCCGTAGCCTTCCTACGCTTCTTCCGGGTCACCTTCGTGAACCCGGTCGCGTCCGTCTCACTCATTCGTGTCCTATCACTTGTTATCACAACCGAGATTTTTCACTAGAATTGTCTGCTAAACATTTACACACTTCGACTGTTTTCAAAAATTACACAACTGACAGAGTCGCACACGCTAGTCGCGGGTTTAGGTCCACTGATCACTTTCAAACACTGACGATACGACCGTCTCGGTCGAGTGATGGAAGTGAACTGACTTGAGACAAGCGGAGTTAATGGAAGTCAACCTTTTAACAAAAAGTCTTCATATTCGAAGACCTGGTGACAAGAAGTCATGGCTTCGTCCGGAAAGATGGTCAAGAAAATAGCCCAACTTATTAGATTTCCTGATCGTTACCAGACAGGCCTTCAACCATAATAATACCGCAGATTCACCGCTGGCAATACGAAACTACCAGATGAATCATCATAATTTCCTTGTACTCAATCATAGACAGGTAGTGCTGTGGGAGTGCTTATCGGCTCCGTGCTACACTAAACTCAGCTTTATGTGGATGTAGAGATAGTTTCATCTGGAAACACAGAGAGAACATCGGGGCGGAATAGTCTCAATTTGATGGTTCTGATCAGAGTATCCACGGGTATCTGGCCAAACGCGAACGGAGTTCATCATTAGTTATTGCCTCATAGATAATGGTTAGGTCACATATTAAGGAAGGGCAACAATTTCAGGGTGGGTTTTGTCATACAATGGAATCCACCATCCCAGGATAGTCAACGAGTAGGTTGAGCTAGAACAATGGAGGAGAAGTGCAAGCTTCTCGGAAAATCATAGAGGGAGTTAAGATACATCGCCAGAAAGCATCTCCGGAAGCAAGTAGGTGTGATTGATGCACTATGCCTCACATAGGGGTTTATGGCAACCATAAAAAGTAATCACAAAAGTGTCAAGACAATTCACTAACATTAGCTAAACACTTCAAAAAATAAGACATGCAACAATGAAAGAATAAAAAGAAAAATTCCAGCTTCTAAAAAGTAGGAAGCATAAATCCCCAAGATATTATACCTAAATGAAACGTTGCATGATAAACTTTATTAAATTCATCCTTGCTTTCCCCTTGTTAGTGTTGCTTTTTTCCACTACATGAACAACCATTTAAGTGTCGTTACTAAATTTTAAAATACAACCATATGCATCCTTTCATACGACATTCATTCTCAACACCCACCCCTTGCGTGACGATAAAAGGGTTGAATATTTTCTACATAACCACCGCCATTTACTTTAGTTGAAGTAGTTCCTTACAAAATATGTACTAAGCACCACATAAAGACCGAAAATGTATTTTTCTTCATTAGCAAACTATATGAGTACGTACATACATAGGAAGATGTTGTATAAAAATTGGATGCTTTTGGGGGGATTTTTAACCTGCAAAACAAAGATTGGAGATAATTTTCAATAAAACCCAAGGAAGGGAAATATATTCAAAACTTTTACTGATCCTTTGAACATTATAAAAGCTCAAAGCTTTTGCATAATTGAAATAATCTTATTCTCCCAATAGATAACTTTAATAAAAAATTAAAAGATATTTAATCAGTTTTCAATCTGAAAGAAAAAACTTAACACCAAAAAAAAATATTCACCAAAAATCTGAAAAGCATTTCTCAACCTTTTAGACCTTCTAACCTTGCAAGAAAAAAGGATTTAACTTTTGCAACCACGACCAAGATTGATGATAAAACAAGGTTGAATGGATTCTACCTCCAGTGGTTGAGTCTAATGAAGTGAAGATGCTATCTTAAACTTGAGTTTGATTATAACATTCGCATTGATTCAACCTGTTTTATAAGAGCCTGAAAAATTTTCAACCCCGAACTTTTATAAGTCACAAAGTCGTGTCCTTTCAAATTAATTTTCTTCAGAAGCCAGTCATGATGTATCGACTTTGTCTTATTACGAAGGAAAGGACATTAATTGTAAAGGTAACGATCTAGATTGGAAAGTTTACAGATTTGGAGAAAGATTTTTAAAAGTACATTGGAAGAATCTACTTTAATCATGGATTAGTTTGATTTTTATGGGCCAAAAATTTACCCAAGGAAGAAATATAATATATCCACGGTTATCATATACCCCATGGTAGGGTTTCCCCCGTCATCCACAGTTACACGCCATCATTTGCTGCTATCTGAAATGTGCTTCAGCTCCTCCAACGATTTTTGGTGACGCCTTCAGTCTTTCTCTACTGTTCAACCCTAGACTCCCTTGGGACGACTCACTCGTCGGCCATCTTGCGAGAGTGGACTTTATTGCATGGCGAGGCCTGCAATGCAATTGTAGTGTCCTATCTACTACTGCTTTCACCTTCTGATCACAGTGCGGGCCTATGCCTGTGTCCCTTTAATTGAGGTAGTATCCAGCCAGCGTACTCTGATGATACGTCGCAGACAGATGCTCATGAATGCTAAGAGCTTTTGAATAACATTGGGGTTCACTTTCCATATGCTACTCTCATGTAGCAACACAGAAAGAACATTAAAACGAACAGTCTCAACTTGATCTTCGCATTCAGATAACTATATTTCCAGATTTTAGACAAGACAGCGAGAGCGGATCTAGCGGTCATAATACGTCCAGTTTGATGCCACCGACGGTAAAAACCACGCTTCCTAAATATACAAATTGCCCCATCATATGTCGCTCTGATAATAGCTATTAGTTTCACCAAAATAACTCTCCTTCGTAGAGCACTCCAGATACACTACCTTTTCACGCCGAAAGCTTTCCCGAAATTAATGAAGAGCAGGTGCGGCGAAGATCTAAACTGCATGCACTGTTCCAAAATTATCCGAAAGCCTGCTCTCTCTCAATAAATTTTTCGTAATGTGCTTTGATGTACCCCTGCATTATTCTAGCCAGCATCTTTGCGACGGCGGGGATCACGCACATATTCCTTTAATTTTCACACTAAAAACGGGTCACTATCTTTGGAATCTTGACAATCATCCTCTTCTTCCACTGTCTGGTAAAGATCTCGAATTGCCAAGAATTCCATACGGGTCGAAGCAGGAGACCTGTAGTAATTGCAGGTGCAGTGTGGCAGTCGAGCCCAGCGGCTTTACTCCGTTTGAGTGCAATGATGACCGAAATGATTTCTCTTCTGTTAGGAGGAACAGTCCGTATCCGCAGTTTACGATGACTAGCTAGTTCATCCAGAAGAAGAGGAATTTCACCGGATTCTTCAGCGGTTTTCATCGTAGATGAGAAGTCGATCGTTAACGTCGTTCACAGGACCATCGAAAGATTTGCGACTACATGCAAGCTTTTCGTGATGCGGTATACATTCCTCAAATCATTGCGATCTGCAGCATCTTCCGCTTCCCTGATCAGCGCGGAACTTTTCGGGGTTTCGCTCGGTATCAGAGTTTCAGCGCACGCCCGCCATCACTCACAGCGGCCCTTAGAACCTTCAACCCTTCCAATTCATTGATTCGCTTTCACGATTCAGTCAGCGAGATCTTATGACGCTCTTTCGGGGCGTGGCCAAGGACCTGTAAAGTACCTGAGATAAGAGCATTTTTTATGGCAACCCGAAGCTGCCGTCCGATCAGCAACATAGTTCCCCCATTTTCGAGCGACAGCTGGGTCATACAAGAGATCCACTTCTACGAAAAGTAGCGGACGCAACACACAAATGAACTTAAGTGACCATCAGATGATGATTCTATGCGAGGCAGAAGTAAGCGCCTCTCTTGTAATGCCCATCCAAAAGACAACTCCTAAATCTACTGCTGATCACAAAGTGGTCGATATAATTGCCCATAGGGCGTCAATTATTTGAAATCCAACTAACGTGATGACTGTCTCTGTGGTTAAACAATTTGCCACAAAGAACGATGCGGTGGTCAAAGGGTAGTATAGATCCCAGTGCGAAACGTGGATTGGTACCCACGATGGAGCATAAAACCTGGGAAATGCCTGCTGAACCAACACCAACAGCTCTACTATCAAACCCTATCTCCACCTCCACGTGGTGACCGCTGGGAGCTCTTTCTTGACGAAAAGCTGCAGACGGAGAAGGATGAAGGCGAGTCTCCCGCGCCTAAAAACGGGACAAATTGTACCAACTGGTCCTCCAGGTTGGGGGTTGGGTAGGACTGACAACCCTACACGGAGAACAACTCGTTACGAAGCCACAACAGGAGCCTCGGACAGGACGGATTTTAAAACGACGGACCCGGCAACGACAAAAGAACAACAATTTGCGTATTTTCTCATGGAACGTGCGCTCCCTGTACAGAGATGAAACTGACCAGCAGCTAACCGATACCCTGTCCCAATATAGGGCTGATGTAACAGCGTTGCAAGAGATGCGATGGACAGGGACCGGTTTCCTGGAGAAGAGCCACTACACCATATATTATAGCGGTCATCCAGTAAAGCATGTGCTCGGAGTAGGTTTCTTAGTCAGCCAAAAAATGAAACCTGCTGTTATCGGCTTTGAAAACATAAGCGAACGGCTATGCACTCTGCGCTTGCGAGGCAAGTTTAGAAATATAAGCCTCATAAACGTTCACGCCCCTACAGAGGAGACTGCAGAGTCGGAGATGGATACCTTCTAAGAGGCAGTAGAACGAACCCTCGAAGCCTGTCCCAGATATGATATGAAAATCATACTTGGGGATTTTAACAGCCAAGTAGGGAAGGAGCCCGTATTCAGGCGATACGTTGGCTCCCATAGCTTACACGAAAAAACAAATGATAGCGGACTGCGGACTATTCAATTAGCAGAGTCACACGAAATGGTTGTTGGAAGTACCTGGTTTGCGCGGAAAGCGGTCCACAAACATACGTGGGCCTCTCCAGACGGGACCACTTTCAACCAAATTGACCACGTGTTGATCGAACGCCGCCACCTCTCAGCCTTGATGAATGTCAGAACATATAGGGGGGTCAATATAGACTCGGATCACTATCTCGTTGGCATGGTGCTCCGAGTTCGAATAACAATACCACCTAGAGTCCCCTCTGACAATCAGGTGAGAGTGAACACTGAAGCCATCCACAACACAACCCTCCGCGACACCTATAAGAGGGAAATGGATGCCGCAATAACCGCAGTTAACAGAGGACCTGGAGATGAAGCATCAACAAATGATCTTCACAATCACCGGAAGAACGTTATCATGGCTACGGCCACAAACATACTTGACCCCAGCCGCAAAAGGAGTCGGAACGGCTGGTTTGACGATGAATGTAAGCTAGCAACGGAACGGAAAAATACCGCATACCGAGTAATGTTGCATTCTCAAAGAACGCGGACACGCGCAGAGACTTATCACGAACTCCGACGAGTGGAGAAGCGACTTCACAGACGGAAAAAGGAAGCCTGGGAGAACCAACAAGTCTATGAACTAGAAAAGTACAGGTATCAGAGTACCAACAAGTCAGCAGGATGAAGCCTTATACACCTCGATGCTCATCCTGCCAAGACAAAGAGGGAAATCTGATTTCCAACAGAATGGGCATATTAGAGCGATGGGTTGAGTTCTTTGATGAGCTACTAAACAACCAGAACATCGGCGAGTTGGAGGTCCCGCCAACCGAAGACGACGGACAAATACTGCCAGCACCAAGTTTAGGAGAAACAGTCCGTGCAATTCATTGGCTAAAAAATCATAAGTCGCCAGGAGCCGATGGAATTACAGCCGAATTGGTTAAATATGGAGGCGACCAGTTACACCAAGTGGTTCATCAACTTGTGCTAAAGGTATGGGACAGCGAATCAATGCCTGGCGATTGGCAACGAGGCATTATCTGTCTCATACATAAAAAGGGAGATATCACACAGTGCAGCAATTATAGAGGTATCACGTTGCTGAGTATCATCTATAAGATATTCTCCACTATCTTACGAGGCCGGATAGCCCCATACGCCCAGAACATCATTGGCCCATACCAAAGAGGCTTCACTCCAAGCAAATCAGCAACAGATCAGATTTTCCCTCTGCGGCAAGCGATGGAAAAACTGTTGGAATATGGACAACAGTTGCACCATCTGTTCATCGACTTTAAAGCCGCCTATGATAGCATAACCAGGGTAAAACTGTACACATGGGGGAATTCGGTATCCCGACGAAATTAATAAGACTGACAAGGCTGACCCTGACGAATGTGCGAGGCCAGATAAAAGCAGCAGGATCACTCTCAAGACCATTCGACATCAACAACAGTCTACGACAAGAGCATGCGCTATCATGCGTCCTCTTTAACCTGGCCCTCGAGAAAGTGATGAGTGATGCTGAGGTAAATGCAAGAGGTACGATTCTCTTCAAATCCACCCAACTACTGGTCTATGCTGATGATATCGACATCAAGGGAAGAACGACCCGATATGTACAAAGTGCCTTCATCCAGATCGAGCAGGCGGCGCGAGATCTTGGGCTGCACATCAATGAAAGCAATACAAAATATATGGTGGCAACGTCAGCACCGAAGACGAATCAACCAACAACATCAAATCGCACTGGTCAAACACAAACACGAAGAAAAATAAGGATAGGAGAATACAACTTTGAGACCGTTGACAATTTCTCCTATCTAGGGTCGAAAATGACAACCGATAACAACTACGATGATGAAATCCGCGCACGATTGTTGTCAGCCAACAGAGCCTATTTCAGCTTACAAAGACTGTTCCGCTCGAAACGTCTCACCATAGGGTCAAAGCTCTTACTGTACAAGACTATGATCTTGCCAGTCCTCATGTATTCCTCGGAAACTTGGGTTCCTAGTAAGAAAAATTGCGAACTCTTGGCCGCGTTCGAGAGAAGAATCCTCCGAAGAATTTTTGGCCCTCTACATGAGGATGGACGATTCCGTAGCCTACACAATGACGAAATCTATGAGCGATACCATGACCGTTCGGTTGTGGATAAAATCCGGCTCAATAGGTTACGGTGGGCGGGTCACTTAATCCGTATGGATGAGGATGATCCCGCCCGGAAAGTCTATAAGGGCAATATTTATGGTAGAAAAAGAAGACGAGGCAGACCCTGCCTAAGATGGAGCGATGGCGTGGGTCAGGACGCCAGACAGCTTTTAGGGATATCGAATTGGTGGACCTCGGCGCAAAACCGGGATGTCTGCAGTTCCTTATTAAGGCAGGCCTAGACCGGATACCGGTTGTTGCGCCGTTGATGATGATGAACGATGCGGAAAAAGTTGTAAAAATGTCCAACCATTACCGTTACGATCACCAATACTGTGTTTCCCTATCACAAGTCAGAGCAAGGTGTTGTCTGAGTCCACCTTGGCATTCAACCCACCCATCACGATCACAATATCAACTTTAGGAAGTGTTCCCTGAACTGCGTATAATTGCTTATAGAAAGCATCCTTCTCCATTGTATCTGAAGTCCACGTTGATGTATAGCATTGCACACTTGTGATTTTTCTTAACCCGGACCGGATTTTTGCAGTGAAAAGCCTGTCAGAATCTAGCTCCTAAGTTAAGAGACCGCGTCTTGACAGGATGTTTATATATGAGCAGAATTTAAGGCAAAATAGGGCTGAACGGGAAATTCCCAAAGAGATATGCTCCAATATTGACTGGCAATGTTTCTGTCACTAAGCTACTGTGGCAGAGGAACCTTGACTCCAACAAACCGAAAGGATATTTACTTATAGCTCGAAGTCATCAACCATAGCATCTGGAGGAGGGAGGGGTTAAATATGTCCATGATGGTCTGAAAAAAGTCATTGTTATACTACCCTTCTTCCTGATTGGATCAATATTCATTTTTTTTTAATCAATCGTTTTGAAATATAGTAAGACCATATCCCAAGACCTTTTAAGTCCTACTTATTTCATTATTTTCTTTTTCTTGTTTTGCCCCTACCCGGTTGGGTAAAAGGTTCGGCTCGAATAGATCGACATCGCCATTTTCGATCATAGACCTGGTAACCTAGACATTTATTTTCTCTTTGTGTCAGTAATATGAATAGGAATGGCAGAGTTGGCTGAGTTTTCAATCTCTTTGTTGCGGGTGTGAATCCTCGTCGCTATGGAGGTTTGTATTGGTCTTTGCGCTGTTCCACGGTTAACTTATCACAAAAATAACAATAAGCAAAAGTGACTGTGTGAACACCATATACTCCACAAAAGGAGAATATGAGACTTATACAAATGGAGCTCCTTTTTACAGGATGGGTTCATGCAATATGCAAATTACTTAGAAACAACCAACCGACTTTATTTCAGTGTTCGTTGGAAAACTCCCTGATTCTCCTCCCGACTCTACACGCTTACTTCCATATTGCAGAATAAGCCATTCCGGAGGGAAAGAGACCTTTTTAAGTGCAAATTTAAATGGTTGCTACAAGATATGCAAAGAAAACAGAATACGACTATTCCCAAACTCTTCCAAATAGAAGAAATCTTGATGCTTGAAGTCCCCAACCTGCATTCACTTGATGACGGACTTACTTCCTCTCTTGTGGTCCACGGACTCCTCTTTTCGGGTTAAACACCCGGTCCAGTCCGTCATCAAGTGAATGCTGAGGACTCCCAGCATCCTCAACAAAAAAAAACTACAAAATATCTGGAGGTCTTCTTTTTCTTTGATCTCTGCCTGGTCCGGTAGCGTAGTTGGGTCCTCTAAATTGGTTTTGCTTCCTTTCCCGAATACTGGAAAAAGCATGAGTATGAAAGGCAATTATTTTGTCAACCGTACCTAGTCTGGAATGACGTCATTGTTTCTGTTAGAAAATATATCCGCACCCCTTTATTTGGCCGATTATATATCATAGGAGGCCTTGATCCTTTTGAGTCCTAGGACTGGTGAAAGAAATCACTGAGAAATCCAGACTGTCGACTCGTTGCTGAGATATTTATTTTGGCGCCCAATGTGGGTGAAATTTATACTGCGTATGTTGCGAGTTAATGAATCACTTTGCAAAGGATCCAATAGGATATCCGTTTGATTTAATGACACTACGGAAAACTTCCACTAACAACCGATACTATGATATAGAATTTCCCTCAGAGCAATAGGACGAAAAAAATCTTACAGAGAGCGTATTAAAAGCAACTTTCGAAACCACATATCGCATGCAAATCCAAGTCTATTTCCTATTGACCCGGAAAAACTCAAACCAGAGGCACATAAAACGCCAGCAAACATACACCACGTACCCCCACAAAGAAAGGAAGGAAAAATTATGAAAAATCATGGGAAGATGAAATAACCACGACAGCGCAAAAAAACGTATCCATATCGAACGAATGAAACAGGATTCAACTGGACTGTGCCCGATGCAGAAGCTGTACGGCGTGGGGGGCTGACAGTGAAAGGGTACATTTGCTTGGACCGGAATGTAGAGGACGATAATAAGCTATTGCATCTACATTTCTGAATGTATCCTGTTTTGATATTGTGCCAAGCAGTGAAAGAGTTAATGCGGATATTATTGATGGGAACATGAGCATTCATATTACGATGCTTTACTATTTACGTGTGTTATTGATTTATTGGAAGCTTTTTAAATAATGAATTGATAAGTTTCCCGTGGACAGCAGGGGACAATCCTCAATGTCATTTTTCCTTTTAATTAATTTTATATGATCGTTTCCTCTTTATTAATGAAGCCAGTTGAGACATGGTACAATAGGAGGGGCATTGATATGCGTTTTCAATTGGAAAGCGAATTATGTTCAAATAGAAATTGCACTTAGCTCCTTCCACTTCGGTTGGTTAATAAAGTCTAAATGGTTAAGTGGACTGAATTAATATTCCTTTTCAAAGGATTTAACCGCTTTAGAAAGGGGTTATATTAATCAGCAGCTTTAACGATTTATTTGTATATATTCAAAAACATTCAACTCTTAAAGGAAATAAGTGCAAGTGTCCAAATTTTTCTGCTGAAAAGCACAGAAGTCCACACTAATGGTTGGAATATGTTAAGAATAGTTTAGGAGGTTTGGATGCTTCTTGGTCATATTCGGAAGAGTTGAACCATCGCGAAATATTGCTAGCGATAGATATCCGCCCTATGGATATCAATAAATTATAAATAATCGAATCCTGGACACGAGCAGAGTGCAGAAAAAATTTTGAATGTTGCTTGTACATGAATCGAGCTCTAATTCAATGAAAGTATTTATGCACTCCGAAATAGGACACGAGTATACATTTTTTTCCTTTTTCTTATGGGTGGAGGCGGAAATCAGCGCCAGGTTGCAGCAGTGTTTGGGATTCCCATCCACTAAAAACACCCCCGATTCCCGCCCGCGGACTACCCCGAACTATTACTTCGCAAGGAGGACCCTGATCTACACCAGCACAACCAAATCACGCGTTCGTTGCGCCCTCCGGGCCCACTCCAGTTCCTACAACCCTTCCTGTATCACAGTTACTGTTGCGTTTATAACACTCTAATTTGCTGCCGACCTCAGCATCTCCTCCACGAAATTATAGGGCCGAATAACTGGGTGGAGGGCATCGTTTAACGTCCCTCTTCCATTCGCAAATCTCGGACAGTGGAACACAACATGCTCTGGATCCTCGGGTGTAGTGGCACTTTCGGGACAGTCTGAGACTCGTCCAATCCGAAGCGGTACAAGTACTTCCTATATCCACGGTATTATGCAAGGAACTGCGTTAGGTAGCAGTTCAATTCTTCATGCTTGCGCCAGACCCATCTCTCAATACACGGGATCAGTGTATGGGTCCAGTGGTCTTTTTCGGAATTATCCCACCATCGCTGCCATCTCCCCTGTACAGCTCCTTCCTACTGGGCTTCTGGAAGTTTGCAGTCCCTTCGGCCGGATTCGCCCTCCTTCTCCGATAGAGACAATGTGCCTCATTCGCCAGAAGATTCAACGAAATCATCCCCGCGATAACACACACTACCTTACCAGATACCATTCTATATGCACTGCACACCTTCAGCACGATTGGCCGGTGTGCCAAACTTAATCTTTCTTGGTTCACTGTGTTATCCACTGTGCACGTCCACGCAGGATCCGCATATAGCAGGATAGATTTTACAACCCCTGCGATAAGCAGCCGGTGACTAGATTTTTGCCCTCCAATATTTGGCATCGTCTTTGCTAGAGATGAGCTAGCCATTGCTGCGTTTTGGCGCGCATATTCCAAGTGCCCTTCAAGCTCAACTAGGCATTGATCATTATCCTCAGGTATCTATTGATCGATTTTGAAGCGACCTCATAATTGCCAACCCGGATTTTCTCAGTGCTGGTTTTCCGGCGATTGGTAATAAGATTCAGGTCCAATTTTATCATTTGGAGCCATGCTTTGATGGCATGAATGGTTTCGTTGGCATACAGTTCCACGCCGTGCTTGGTTCCACAACAAGGGCCCCAGTACGGCGCCTTGGGAGCAACTGCTGTCACAACATATTCCTTCGCCCCGTCGTCCGTCTCTTACCAAAGAAGACTCTCCGAGAGGTAACCCTTGTTTATCCTAGCTAAGTAACCAGAGCACCCACTTTAACCAGGGTACCCTTAATCCAACCCCAGTTGGTCGAGTTAAAGACATTCCTGACATCCTCTTTAACAGAACCAACTTCTGCCTTTTCCATTGCGCGGGAAACACTCATTCAACATCATCATCATCATCAACGGCGCAACAACCGGTATCCGGTCTAGGCCTGCCTTAATAAGGAACTCCAGACATCCCGGTTTTGCGCCGAGGTCCACCAATTCGATATCCCTAAAAGCTGTCTGGCGTCCTGGCCCACGCCATCGCTCCATCTTAGGCAGGGTCTGCCTCGTCTTCTTTTTCTACCATAGATATTGCCCTTATAGACTTTCCGGGTGGGATCATCTTCATCCATACGGATTAAGTGACCCGCCCACCGTAACCTATTGAGCCGGATTTTATCCACAACCGGACGGTCATGGTATCGCTCATAGATTTCGTCATTGTGTAGGCTACGGAATCGTCCATCCTCATGTAGGGGGCCAAAAATTCTTCGGAGGATTCTTCTCTCGAACGCGGCCAAGAGTTCGCAATTTTTCTTGCTAAGAACCCAAGTTTCCGAGGAATACATGAGGACTGGCAAGATCATAGTCTTGTACAGTAAGAGCTTTGACCCTATGGTGAGACGTTTCGAGCGGAACAGTCTTTGTAAGCTGAAATAGGCTCTGTTGGCTGACAACAACCGTGCGCGGATTTCATCATCGTAGTTGTTATCGGTTGTGATTTTCGACCCTAGATAGGAGAAATTGTCAACGGTCTCAAAGTTGTATTCTCCTATCCTTATTCTTGTTCGTGTTTGTGTTTGACCAGTGCGGTTTGATGTTGTTGGTGGATTGGTCTTCGGTGCTGACGTTGCCACCATATATTTTGTCTTGCCTTCATTGATGTGCAGCTCAAGATCTCGCGCCGCCTGCTCGATCTGGATGAAGGCAGTTTGTACGTCTCGGGTGGTTCTTCCCATGATGTCGATATCGTCAGCATAGGCCAGTAGTTGGGTGGACTTGAAGAGGATCGTACCTCTTGCATTCACCTCAGCATCACGGATCACTTTCTCTAGGGCCAGGTTAAAGAGGACACATGATAGCGCATCCCCTTGTCGTAGACCGTTGTTGATGTCGAATGGTCTTGAGAGTGATCCTGCTGCTTTTATCTGGCCTCGCACATTGGTCAGGGTCAGCCTAGTCAGTCTTATTAATTTCGTTGGGATACCGAATTCTCTCATGGCCGTGTACAGTTTTACCCTGGCTATGCTATCATAGGCGGCTTTAAAGTCGATGAACAGATGATGCAACTGTTGTCCATATTCCAACAGTTTTTCCATCGCCTGCCGCAGAGACAAAATCTGATCTGTTGCTGATTTGCCTGGAGTGAAGCCTCTTTGGTATGGGCCATTGATGTTCTGGGCGTATGGGGCTATCCGGCCTAGCAAGATAGTGGAGAATATCTTATAGATGGTACTCAGCAACGTGATACCTCTATAATTGCTGCACTGTGTGATATCTCCCTTTTTATGTATGAGACAGATTATGCCTCGTTGCCAATCGCCAGGCATTGATTCGCTGTCCCATACCTTGAGCACAAGTTGATGAACCACTTGGTGTAACTGGTCGCCTCCATATTTAACCAATTCGGCTGTAATTCCATCGGCTCCTGGCGACTTATCATTTTTTAGCCGATGAATTGCACGGACTGTTTCTCCTAAACTTGGTGGTAGCAGTATTTGTCCGTCGTCTTCAGTTGGCGGGACCTCCACCTCGCCGATGTTCTGGTTGTTCAGTAGTTCATCAAAGTACTCAACCCATCGCTTTAATATGCCCATTCTGTCGGAAATCAGATTTCCCTCTTTGTCTCGGCAGGATGAGCATCGAGGTGTATAAGGCTTCATCCTGCTGACTTGTTGGTAAAACTTCCGCGCCTGGTGCGGTTGCTCCCTGTACTTTTCTAGTTTACAGACTTGTTGGTTCTCCCAGGCTTCCTTTTTCCATCTGTGAAGTCGCTTCTCCGCTCGACGGAGTTCGTGATAAGTCTCTGCGCGTGCCCGCGTTCTTTGAGAATGCAACATTACTCGGTATGCGGCATTCTTCCGTTCCGTTGCTAGCTTACATTCGTCGTCAAACCAGCCGTTCCGACTCCTTTTGCGGCTGGGGCCAAGTATATTTGTGGCCGTATCCATGATAACGTTCTTCAGGTGGTTGTGAAGATCATTAGTTGATGCTTCATCTCCAGGTCCTCTGTTGACTGCGGTTATTGCGGAATCCATTTCCCTCTTATAGGTGTCGCGGAGGGTTGTGTTGTGGATGGCTTCAGTGTTCACTCTCACCTGATTGTCAGAGGGGACTCTAGGTGGTATTGTTATTCGAACTCGGAGCACCATGCCAACGAGATAGTGATCCGAGTCTATATTGGCCCCCCTATATGTTCTGACATTCATCAAGGCTGAGAGGTGGCGGCGTTCGATCAACACGTGGTCAATTTGGTTGAAAGTGGTCCCGTCTGGAGAGGCCCACGTATGTTTGTTGACCGCTTTCCGCGCAAACCAGGTACTTCCAACAACCATTTCGTGTGACCCTGCTAATTGAATAGTCCGCAGTCCGTTATCATTTGTTTTTTCGTGTAAGCTATGGGAGCCAACGTATCGCCTGAATAGGGGCTCCTTCCCTACTTGGCTGTTAAAATCCCCAAGTATGATTTTGATATCATATCTGGGACAGGCTTCGAGGGTTCTTTCTACTGCCTCGTAGAAGGTATCCTTCTCCGACTCTGCAGTCTCCTCTGTAGGGGCGTGAACGTTTATGAGGCTTATATTTCTAAACTTGCCTCGCAAGCGCAGAGTGCATAGCCGTTCGCTTATGCTTTCAAAGCCGATAACAGCAGGTTTCATTTTTTGGCTGACTAAGAAACCTACTCCGAGCACATGGTTTACTGGATGACCGCTATAATATATGGTGTAGTGGCTCTTCTCCAGGAAACCGGTCCCTGTCCATCGCATCTCTTGCAACGCTGTTACATCAGCCCTATATTGGGACAGGGTATCGGCTAGCTGCTTATCAGCTTCATCTCTGTGCAGGGAGCGCACGTTCCATGAGAAAATGCGCAAATCGTTGTTCCTTTTTCGTTGCCGGGTCCGTCGTTTTAAAATCCGTCCTATCCGAGGCTCCTGTTGTGGCTTCGTAACAAGTTGTTTTCCGTGTAGGGTTGTCAGCCCTACCCAACCCCCAACCTGGAGGACCAGTTGATACAATTTCTCCCGTTTTTAGGCGCGGGAGACTCGCCTTCATCCTTCTCCGTCTGCAGCTTTTCGTCAAGAAAGAGCTCCCAGCGGTCACCACGTGGAGGTGGAGATAGGGTTTGGTAGTAGAGCTGTTGGTGTTGGTTCAGCAGGCATTTCCCAGGTTTTATGCTCCATCGTGGGTACCAATCCACGTTTCGCCCCGGGACCTATACTACCCTTTGACCACCGTTCAACATGCACGATTTAAATGTACTTATGAACCATGTGGGCCTGATTTTAGGTGCCAACTGCAGGGCTTTGTTCGGAATCCCATCCAATCCCAGAGCCTCATTATCCCCAATTCGTCGACAGATCTTCCGTGGTTCCTCCCCGATTAAGGTCCGCTTTCTTCTTGTTGTGGGAAAAGAATTGCGATTATTTTGAACAAGAGAGAGAGTTTTTGTCTACGAATCTTGTTCATTGCAACCTTGTAAGCAGCGCCCCACGGATTCTTCGAAGATCGCAGTATTCCTTCTCCGACTGCTGATGTTCTGGCTTCCCTCTGATCCTTTGGCAAGGCCTCCTCGCTCGCAGACACGATGCTCTCAACAGCGCGATTTTCTGGTTCTACCAATAGCTTGGTTTTCTACTGTGGTGAAATTTCCGTTGCGGCATTGTAGAGTCGCATGCCTCAGTTACCCATTGACATAACTGCCTCACTTTTTCCAGCGTCGTTCCCTTCGAGTCGCAGCCTCCTTCTAAAGTCGGCAGGAATGCTTTTCCTGAAAAGCTCCAATGGACCACCCTGCTATCCTGGTTTTTGCGCTTCTATTGCTCACTCGATTGTCACATCCCCCGTTTCTGATGCCGAGAAAGATGGCCCGGTGGTCACAGTGCGTGTAGTGTTCACTTACCCGCCATACCATCCTACTCACCAACAAGGTACTAAAGTAGGTCAAATCGACAATTGAGCCTAGTCATCTGCCTCGAAAGGTTGGCTAGTACTATGTCCACTTCCGCGGAGGTTTCAAGTAAGATTATGCCCCTGGTGTTTGTTACTTGACTTCCCCAGTCTAAGGCCCACGCATTAAAATTGCCGGCAATGACTTTGGGGCTGTGATCCTTAGCATCCAACACCAATCTGTCTAGCACCTTCTCATATTGCGCTAATGTTGCACTAGGCGGAGAATAACTGCTGTAGACGCCGTAGGACGCCCTTGGCTTTCCCCTTACAAAGCTGCTCCTGAGAATGCCATTGTTTCTTGAATGGCTTCCCGTCCAGCCGTGTTTCCCGATGAGTCTTTCACACACGTAGCACCAACGAAATTTCAGCGGTATTACCGCCACGTCCACATTCGACTCTCGAATGGTTTGTGAGCGCAAGTCTTAAGCTACCTTGCAATAGTTGAAGTTAATTTGTATCAACTTCATTTAGCCTTACGATTCATTTCTCTCCTATATGCCGTGCACCTGCCACCACCTAAAACGTGCCGATCGTCAACCTCCTTTCTCCCTTTGCACAACATGCATCGTGGGTCTCCCATGCAGTCTTTGTAAGGTGGCCCTCTTCTCCATATTTCCTGCATCTTCTCGACCTGTCATGCTGACTAGTATATGCTGCCGCAAAGTGACCGAAATCGAGGCATCTGAAGCATCTCTTGGTACTTGGTACTTGGTTATTGCTTCCTAAGTCGGCATACGACCCAACCTATTCCTACCTTGGGTGAGATAATCAGTTTAATCCCTGATTCCACCGGCGAGCTAATAATGGCGGTCTGTGTACCTCCATACGCCTTCTTCATCCTTTTGATGGTACTTTCTTCTACTTGGCTAAGGTTGAATTGTTCCCTTAGCGCAGCAGAGATATCCTCTCGTGATGTGACCTCGTCTGGGTCTTTGAACTCGATTACTCTCTGTTGCTTTCGAGCTTTTACGTCTGCTTGGTGATCTAGCACCTTTTCAACCTGACCGCGAAAACTATCGCTTTTCGCCGCATACTTTTGTCCATTCTTTGGGTTTACGAGCTGTAGGCTATTCACTTTTTTTATAGTTGAGGCCCTAATCGAAGAACCACCCGAAACTTTCTCTAGTGTAGCTTTATTTGGCGCTTGTTAGACACTAAGGGATTCACTTATTTCATCTCTACCTTATGTTGAGGAAGCGTCACCTGCGTCTCTCGCGTTCTTTGCCAGATGACGCTTCGGCGTTTTTCTCCTTCACCGCATGTTTCAGAGCCCTGATATTTTGGTGAACATTCCGCTTCTCTTTAATGAACTCACAGAGTTAATTTATGCGTTCCACCAGTGAAATAAAGACTGTTGCAGTTTGCTGTCTTTCATGATCGTCTATTACGGCATCGATAATTGTGTCAGTCCGGGGACTTTCCAAATTCCGTTCCGAGTCTAGCGGCGATTCTCGACTACTTAGGGGTAATGTTGCTCTCGGTGGTGACCTTCCAAGCTTTGAGCTCTTTGGCATTAGATGCCAAAGTACTCTGAAAACCCGAGTGGCGTTAGACACGAATCCGGTGTACTGCAAGGCGTGCTTTCTTAACCTGGGGGCTCGTTTCTGACAGGATTTAAACTGCAAGATTACAGCCCAAGTTAAGCAGCATCACAATTGTATAGTGCTATGCACTGACGGAGACTAATGCTTGTGAGATCCTGCTGACGCTCGACTGTGGAAGAGCTATCTAGCTGATCGAACGGCAAATATCCCCTGGCTACTCCTTGATACTGTTAATAAGCATCTGGCCGCCATCCAAACTGCTCTTTTCACTGGTACTACCCAAGACGCCGGCCACGTTTCGAAGGGGTGTCAGGAAATCTGGCTGTCTGCGGAATCGTAGAAACGGATCATGCTAGTGACGTTTGGCGTGGCGCGCTCGAACTGCGACACAAAGCCAAGTGCCGAGAAGACAAAAGGGAATTTGAAGAATTTGAAGAAAATGGAAAGTGCTGCAGAGCGCAATGGTTTCAGAAAAGAGCTTGCATGTGGTAACAAATGCTTCGATGGTTCCGTAAACAACGTTAAGGGATGACGAGCTACTGAAGGCGTGGAAAGAATATTTGAATTGTTCGTCATCGCATCACATTCGGTGAGCTTTCTCCTCATGCGCCTGAAATGGCTAGTCACCATAGCATGCGGATACGGACTGTTCCCCCAAGCAGAAGAGAAATTATTTCGGCCATTAATGCACTCAAACGAAATAAAGCTACTGGGCTTGACCGTCTCCCCTCAGAGTTGTTTATTGCTACACCTGCAGTTACTACGGACCTGTTATTTCTACTGGTATGACAATCTTTGGAAATAGGACCTTTCGCAGAGAGTGGAAGAAGGGGATGCTCGTTCAGATTCCAAAAAGAGCACTTGCTCTGAATACGACAATCAAAAGGCTATCTGTCTGCTTTCTGGCGTTGCGAAAATAATTGTTCAAATGATTCTTGAACGTATCAAAAAACATCTCAAAAGCCTGATCGACAGAAAGTTGCTTGGTTTCCGCCGCAGATCCTTGTGCATCACATCAACAATTTGTGGATCATTTTGGGACAATGCGTGGAGTTTAGATCTTCACCTCGCCTGCTCTTCATCGTATATCAGGCGAGCTCTACATAGGAGGAGAGTTCCGGAAAAACTAAGAGTTATTTCTAAAGCGACATACAATGGCGCACAATATCACATGCTGCACCGAGGTAAGATTTTGAAGGATTTTGAGGTCGAAAACGGAGTCCACCAGCGTTACATCCTTTCACCGATATTATTTCTTCTCGCTAGCGGTGACGCTTTTCATGCTGCCTTGTCGGGAGGACCTAGGAGAGTTCAATGGACGATAACATCTTTCCTCAAACACCTCGACTACACCGATGAAATCTATTTGCTTTCTGGCCCCGGATTTGGAAAGTAAGTCAAGTGCCGTTGGACTGAATATAAACATTAACAAAACCAAGTTTCTTTGTCTACAGGCTCATCACACTCTCCCTGTCTGCATTAATGAGCAGAGCATGGACGGCGTTGATCAATTTGTAGATACGCGGTTTCTGATGAAAGGGGTATCGAACTAGTGTTGTCTAAAATCTGAAAATGCAGTCATTTCAACACCAAGATCAAGTTGGGACTGTTCTGTGCTAGTGTTCTTTCTGTGTTGCCACATGGGAGTTGCACATGGAAAGTGACCTCCAGTGTTACTCTAAAGTCTTTGTCAATACCTATATGGGTCATATCAACGTGGTACGCTCACCTAATACTATTTCAAACGAAGAATTTGATCGGCGTACAGGCCTGGCACGCGTTATGATTGGTAGACGGAAGTGGCAGTGGATAGCTCTTACATTAAGTAGAGCTACCTCATTTTCAAAAAGTATATTTTTGAACACAATCTATATCTGACCCATGTCTAGTTTATATTTAGTGGCTGAGGGCCTTCAACCTTCAACTTTGCAGGTAATGCATTTTAACTTCTTTGGTCTATTTTTCAATGTTTGACAGGATAATTGTGATGCCAGAACTTTAACAAATTATTATTTTCGTTTTAGAAAAACGTTTGATAACATTAACTTGAATTCATAATTTGGCGCCCAATGTGGGTTAAATTTCAAACACGATACAAAAACATAAATATTCAATTGTCTTGAAATATTCACCGATACTCGTAAGAATCTATAGAAATTAAAGTGCTTTGTCATGCTGGGATGGCATGAACTAGAGGAGCCAACTACGCACTATTTAAAATGCCTCTCCCAATTCCTTCCAAAAAAGGACACTATCGTGCCATAAACTACTCTCTGTCGAATGTTTCAAGTGATGTAATTGCTCTACTAAATAACGACCAACGGTGCTTTAAAATGATAAGGAGCAAGTTCAACCTGGTCAACATCTCCAACCCGCTATCACTTTCCTCCACCGGAAATGAGCCCCATAATCTCTTTAAATAGATTGAGTACCAACTATTTTCACATTCCTGGCCAACTCTCTTCACTTCCACTTTACAATAGCCCCCTTTTCAGCTCACTTCTCTCACCCTCTACTATCGCATCTTTTCCAACTTGGCGAAGTTTTTCCCACCCCTCACTTATAGCATCCATAAATCCCTTTGCAGCCCATTGTGAAACGCACAAGACCCAGACCCAGACGAAAATTCAGGACTCAAAGTCTATCGTCTGGATGGGATGGGAAATGTTTCTTGGAGTTGTTGTAATTAGAAATTAAATGCTTTTGGAAATTTAATTAACCGCATAAATCAGATGATGATAATTTAAAGGATCTTGAGCTTGAGCCGCTATCGTGGTACGTATAGGCGCATTTGTTATTAATGTCGTTGCCTTTATTGTCGGTAAAGAGCGTGTTAAGTGAAAGATTGAACCAACCGGCATCAAGTCGAGACGGGAGTCGGGTGATTGTTGATAGTGTAAATTGTTGACACGTAATTGTTTTTAATTGAATGTAATTTGAGGGCGAATTATGAGGGGATTCCGAGAGCTTGTCGAGGCAAAGGGAAAGTGTTGAAAATGGTAGTTCGTTATGAATTTATGTTTGTTATTTGTCCTTTGGGAGTTCAGAAGTACTTTGAGGACACTAAGCTTCAGTTGATCTCTGTTATTTGCTTTTGTGATTCTCATCTATTTGTTTTGCATTCCTGAGTAGATAAACTGTTATTAAGTTCAGTTTTCGCCGAGGCAGTGATGGTAGATGGCATCGACAACAAAACGATAGCATCGGACAACGAGGATGAGGGCCAGCATAACCTCGTGTCAAGAGGATAGCCGAAAAGAGTTAAGGTTTGTGCCAAAAATGTTAAGATTTCTGTAAGCACTCCGCAGATTAATCTCACCCCAATCCTCGCCCAGAAACTCAAAAAGCCCAAAATACCGTTACTTACTAAACGTCCCCCAATTATTAAGGTCTCTTCAGTCGAAAGGGATTAAAGCAACTTTGAGAACTACAAGGGTGGATCACAGCGCCACAACCAACACTCCTCAGTCCCTAAGAACACAGTCTCTCATCATTCAAGGACTTCATGGAGAAACCGTTGCTACGGAAATCCTAGCGGAACTCAAAGCAGAGGATCCGGAATTGAAGATCAGGACAATGGCAAACTTCCTGACCAAACAGGATAAAGCTCTCCATAAAGAGAATCCAACGCTGCCAATTAAGTCCTAGTCAGGATTATTCATCATGACCTTCGAGCCCTCTCAAGAGCTCAACGATGCCTTCAAGAAAATACTTCACCAGAAGGTTACACTCGAGGAGATCAGGCCGTTGGAACAAATACAGTGGTTCAACTGCCAGAGTTTTGGGCACGTAACTCATGATCATCCATCGGTGCGTCAAATGGCCGAAGAAACACCCACGTGGCGAATGTCCACGCCCCACAACGTAGTTGCCGTAATACTGCAACTGCGTCAAAGTCAGACATTCCGCCAGCTACCGCGGTTGTCCGCATAGAAAAATATGCTGGTCCGGAAAGAGGTAGAGAAAGCCGGTAAAGTTAACGAAGGACAGCATACCAAACAGACAGTAGCATAACTACCTTAAAGTTTGGCTAAAACCAGCCGTCTCTTACGAAAAAGTCTCTACCCCACATCCCCCCCCCCCCCCCAAGTGGCTCCACCTGCAACAACACGGTCACTCCCAAGCCAACCGTCTGCTTCGGTGAATTGTTTGGAGCTCTTGCTTCAGCCACCACAAACGAACAGCGGCAATTCGCGGCCATCAAGCTCATCCTTACCCTATGGAGTTAAATATCGTAGCTTTGAACTTCGCGTCCCTTGTATCTTACACCCAACGTCTCACTGCCCAAGTGTTTGTTAGCTCTCTGAAAGCAGACATTCACTCGTTTATATAGAATGCCAATCAAAAAATCAGGACTGACTTAAAAGTCTTGAACAATCTCCAGTTGAAATCTAAATACCTTGTCTTTGGAGACGACTTCAACTCCAGGCCCAATCACGACCATTAACTATAATGGGAAAATCCTGCTCAAATGGATCCACGACCCTTTCTCGCCAACCAATCTCGAAATGGTCTTGTCAGATTCAGCGACTTTTAAGGGGTCGCTTACGATACGGGGTGTAATGTTCCCGAGGTGTCTGAGTAAGTAATTCTGCCCCCCAGCTGGAAATATACCTGCGTCTTAGGTAGTAGCCTTGAGAAAGCCTCTCGCTGAAAAGCGAACCGCGAAAGACTGGTACACATCACTGGTAGTCCCCGGTGCGGCCGACAGTTCTCTGTAGACCTCGATGGAGCGATATGAGCCTAGCTCTGCCAAGGTGGTAGTTGTAACGTGTATCAGGAGCCAACCCCTTTAAGACCCTGGACGGGTAGTGTGCATTGAACCGGTCTTAGTAGATCACGTTGCCCCGAATTCCGTGGATTCCGGGATCAGCTAAGCGTGGGCCACGCCTCAGGGTAATCAGGGTAAGAACTGCTCCCCGAGGGTACACACGTTCTTGACTATTGCGGCCCGCTGCCTTGCACCCAATGCGCTGGTGTCCATGGAGAAGAAACCAAAACCAACAAAAAAAATCGACAAAATATCAGGGAAGGAAGTACAGCTGTGTGCATTTGGGCGCAGCAGAGGAAGCCTAGCCAAGTGGCGCATACTGCAGGTGAACGTGGCAACCAGCGGAAGACCATTGAAAAGCAGAAACAACCGCACTCCCCACTAAGAATGCTGCTTGCGCCAAACGGGCCGCAAAAAATCCACTTTAAAATAAACTTTGGGAAAAGCGAAAAGAGGACGACGTGCCTGAAGGAGACTTTATCAAGGTAGTTTCCAGGGCCCAAAAAAAAAAGCGAAGAAGGATGAAAGGAAAAAACTGGCTACGCCGCGGGTCTCTGTCGGAGTGAAATCCTCTACAGGATGAAATCCAATGACAACGAAGCGGAGGTGTCTTCCATACGGAAAACCAAGAGTGGCGGAGTCCTCATCGAATTGGGTCCAAAAACAACTAGGAAGAGTACGTTCTGCGAAGCGGTCAACGGGTTATTGGCAGACAAGGCTATTGTTTCTAGTCTAGAGCCCATATGCTCTCTATGTTCAGAGTAACCAATGTCCGGATAGGTATCACCTCTGTAAATGCTCGAGGCCGAAAACTCGTCGTGGTGGAAGTCCCCGGGTAATATGCGAGGTAACTACTTACCACTGGTAAAATCAAAATTGGATGGGTAGTATGCCGGGTACGAACGCGGCTAGTCCCCACCAAGTGCTACAGGTTTCTTGACTAAGGACACACATCAGCAATTTGCAAGGAACCGGACAAGAGAATAGCATGCCGGAGATACGGTCAGGTAGGTCACCAAGCGAAGACCTGCCATTAAAGCGAAAGTTGCGTTCTCTGCACGGATCATGGCGCGTCTGGTAAGAGCCTCGCACACACTGCGAGCTCGGGACGGTGTCCAATCTTTAGGGCAAAATTGGAAAGATCTAGGACCCTTGTATGGGACATACCTCAACCGGACGGAGGGAAACGGATTTTGGAGATGGCGGCTACAAGCGAGCTCGAAGTTTTAAACGCGGGATCTACGCCAACGTTTCGGCGCCCAGGCTGTGAAGGAAGGATTCCTCACATTACTTTTGCATCGGAATCTCTGGCACCATCGGTGGACGGGTGGCGAGTCCTGGAAGACTTCTCGGCAAGTGACCACCAGTACATCGCGTTCGAAGTGGATGATGCTACTTGCCGGCGAGCCCCATAACGACAGCATGTGAGGCTTCAATGCGCGGAGGGCCCCACCCGCGACAACCCTTCTACGTATTGGTGGACGGCAGAAATTGCCGACCAACGGAGAGAGCGTCATAAGCTCCGCCGTTGGCACAACGTTTACACCCGAACACGATGGCATGCCTTATAAAAGCACAGTATAGATCAGTAAAAAGGAAACTTCGCAGGGCTATAAATAAAAGCAAAGCTCGCGGCCGGCTGAACCTGGTCAACGAGGTGACTAAGGACCCGTGGAGACTTTTCTATAAGCTTATTACCCGCAAAATCGGAGCTTTGCGGAGGCCCTACATACTAAATACCGACCAGATTGCCCCCTTTTCACAATGAGGGAGTTCGAAGAAGCGGTTCTCACTATGAAAAACAAGAAGGCGCCAGATCCTGATTGCATCCCGGAAAAGGCTACAAACTGGTTTTCCGCCAACGGCAGATTTGCTTCTTAGGACGTTCAACGCTTGCTTAAAGAAGGACATTTTTCCTTGTTGCTGAAAGGTGGCTAAACTCGCGCTGATCAGAGACCCGGGGCTCACGTCTCATACCGACCGCTGTATATGCTTGACACGGCCGGAAAAATACTCGAGAAGCTCCTCAGGAGTAGACTCGCTGAAGCGATCCGCTCTGCCGGGGACTTATCCTCAAGGCAGTTTGGGTTCAGAACAGGGAGATCCGCAGTGGATGCTGTTATGGAGGTCATGGATGCAGTTCATCGAGACGAGGCACACAGCCCCCGATCTCGACAGATAGTGTTCCTCATAACGTTTGATGTCAGCAATGCCTTCAATTCTGTGAGATGCACAGATATGCTAGGGACATTAGAAAATTCATTTCACGTACCAAGCTACCTCTTGTGGATATTGAGGGATTATCTGAAAGACCGCTCCTTGCTCTATGAGACGCTAGAGACCTAGAGGAGGAGGGAGATCACGTCGGGGAACCGGACCTCTGGAACGCTTCCTACGATAGTTTGCTGAGACTCGATATGCCCGAAGAGTCGCGCCTAATCGGTTATGTAAACGACGTTGAACAGGCGGAAAGCAGACTTGGCATATTGATGCGACGGGTAAGCGGATGGATGACTGCTCATGGTTCCAGTCTTGCGCTAGAAAAAATCGAAGTAGTCATCTTGACCAGAACGAGAATCCCGACCCTGCATCCGATTGGTGAGCTGACTATAAAGTCAAAACCAACGGTTAAATACCTTAATTTAATGCTCAACTCGAAAATGGGCTTCTTCGACCAAATGAAGGAGCAGCGGACAGGGGTGCAGCTCGTGTCTCGGATTTGAGTCGACTAATGGTGAATGGTGGGGATCCTATAGCTACTACGAGTTGTCTCGCAATGGGAGCAACGCATTCTGCTCTATGACGCGGAAGTAAGGGCTGATATCCTTGGCAGGGAATTGCATCATAAGCGCCTTGCTCAAGTGAAGAGTCAGAGAGCTTTACGAGTAGCATCTGCTTATCACACTGTCTCAGAACCGGCCGTGATGGTGATCGCGGGAGTGATACCCGTTGCCTTCCTATCCCTATCTAGCGCCATAAAGTCAAAAACTTAAAAGAGGTGGTTGCCCGTGAAGAACTTCAACGCGTCCTTACCGAGTGGCAATTTTTTGGCAAAATGAGCCAAGGGGGAGATGGACGAACGCACGGTGAGATTGATTACTTGCTTACCCAACTTCTAAGCGGGCATGGAGGTTTTTAGTCTTTCCTGCACAGGATTGGGAAGGCGCGATCTCCTGATTGTGTGTTCTGCAACGGAGTGGTGGACAGCGTCGTCCACCTTTTTCTCTTGCGAATGGTCGTACGGCTCTGATCAGCAGCTTCATGCAGACACAGAAGAGCTGTCTCCAGACAACATTGTCAGAGAGATGCTGAAGAGCGCTGACAGACAGAGACGTGCTTCGCATTATGTTCGAGTTCTTCTTATTGTGAAGTAGATTGAACTCGACCGGCAGAGGGATCGGGTGGAAAGGAATTTTCTAAGCTAACAACTTTCTTCCTCTCCTCTCCTCCCGTTGGTAAAGAGATTACCTTACTCGAAGGCTCCCAAAGCCGGGAAAGCGGGATGTCTAGCCCGAAGTAATATGCCAAACGGTTCCAGGCTAGTTCCCTAATGACAGGGAGATGCTCAGTCGATAGTTCGACACTTTATGTTCTAACATTCATCAATGCTGAGAGATGGCGGCGTTCGATCAACGCGTGGTCAATTTGGTTGAAAGTGGTCCCATCTGGAGAGGCCCACGTTTGTTTGTGGACCGCTTTCCACGCAAACCAGGTACTGCCAACAACCATTTCGTGTCACACTGCTAATTGAATAATCCGCAGTCCGTTATCATTTGTATATTTATGTAAGCTACGGGAGCCAACGGTTTGGTAGTAGAGCTGTTGGTACTGGTTCAGCAGTCGAGATCAGCAGGTCTTTTCCAGGTTTTATGCTCCATCATAGGTACCAAGCCACGTTTCGCCCTGGGACCTATATAACCCTTTGACCGCCATCCAGGTCTCCGCATCAGCTCTCATGAAATCTGGAGTCCTACCTTAGTAAGATTACCTAAGGGATGACTGTATATCTATCTATCGAGCTAGCAGTCCACTATCTTTTATCCTAAGTTTTCTTACGGTATCTCTGCAATAATCCCCTCATTATAATTTGAGGCAACTACGCTACTAAAATCATCGCTTTATTCACAGCAGACAAATCAAAATCTGAAAGCATACGTCAAATTGCTCATCAAAATTTCCAATTTCCCGTCCCAAAGAGGCTCCGAATCAATGCGTTCCCATATCCTTGCAGAAATAAGCCCTTCTCGCCAATCGGAAGTATTCAAAATGATGCACTGAAAGGGTGTTTGCAAGCTCATTAAACCCCGCAATTCATTGGATATTTTCCAGGTAATAACAAGGATTTTAGATACCGATATCATGGATGAATATGGTGGCTGATATCTACCATAATTCGATTTTGAATGGTTTTAAATTAGCTTGGCTGACAGAGAATGCGGGTAATTAAAGGCTAACCTTGATTGCTAATTGTGAATTAATGAAAAAATGATGGAGTTAAAACTGAATAATAAAAAGATAGGAGCCTGGAGTTAATTGGAAATGGAGACTTAATCGAATTTGAATAATTGAAAGGTGCTTTCCATGGTATCTTAGTAGCAAAAATGGGGCCAGATTCTCTGTTTGTTGTCTCCTTGTGGGTAAGATTGATCCCCGAATTGGGTTTAAACATTTATCGGCCCTCATCCCACCTGCCAGTGTTCGGTGTTTAAGTAAGTAGCCTCCTTGAAATTTCTGCAAGTTATCTTATTTAAATCGAAATATCCTTTTCGCTAATTCGCTAATCTTAATCGAAACCTTTAAATGAAAGCCTGGGAATATGCCCGAGAGCTTCACTATCTGCAAAGTGTGCAAGATCTCTTTTACATAAAAATGAATCCTCGAAAAATAGGCTTTCTCCCACTCGAGTCCTTTTCCATGATTGCCTAGACAGATTCCTTCGCCTTATTCTATACATTTTTACACTCCATTAACAAATTAAAAGTAATTTGATTGAAAATCATCTCGTTGAAGAAGATTTGACTTTAGGGGATTTCCTCCTGCTTCCATCGGGAGATATGTCTGTGCGCGGGGCCATTGAAAAATGCGGTCCGACATCATTTTCCCAATAGACTTTTCAATTCATATTTTCACCTTTTCAGCGGAAGCACCTTGAGCATGGAAAGTATCTTTTTTTCTTGCCTTTACAACTTTTCTTGGCCGGGATTTGGTCGTTCAAAAAGGGAGCGGGAAGAAATGCTTCCTTGCTCGATGTGCAGCTTGTAAAGTTGTGATTTTCCTTTTCTGATTTCTTTTGAGGAAGAAAGAAACACTGCAGAGATTGCAAATCTGTATTGAGGGAAAAAAATCGAATATAAGCGTCTTTCAGTTGAAATATTCGCTGTTTGTATTAAAACTTTTCTCCCAATCGCTTTGAAGGGAAAAGTGACTTCGCTTTTTCTTTCATGTGCTTGTAAGCTGCCAGTTTTGTAGGATTTTCTTTGATTGAGAATTTTATTCGAGGATCATGAACACACTCGGGAGCGAACTTTTCATAAGTACTTCAACGATACTTTCGGAAAAGTTGGTTTATTAAACGCAATCAAATTTGCAACTGAAAACAGTCCCGGAGCTGACGTAATAAGTTCAAAGGCGCAGCAGGAAAGGTGCCGCCTAAACATAAGTTGGACTCTATTTGACTGAAATTTGAATCCATTCAAACATGTCTGGAACGAGGAAATAAAATTCAAACCAAATATGGTGACTCCATGAAACTGTGGTCCCCATCAGGGGGGGGGGGGGACAAGTAAAAATCCAAAATGACAAAGTAGAGTTCGATGAAACAAAATCTTCTTTCAAGAAATCACTTTCCTTTAATTAAAAACAACAGGATCCCTTAAAAGTTTGCGTCAAAGCACTCTGTTCCTATGAGGACTTGCAGACGCAATATTTTTGCAAGAAAACTCTGGTATTAGCTTAAAGTAGACTCTGCCTAGTCATTAACGTTACAGTTTAAGGTTTCGTCAGCAGAGAAGCCCTGACATTACCCCTACATGCCGGCTACTGGAAGCTATCTGCTGAGAGGTCTAGGGTGTGTGCTTTAGGAAAGTTTGCAGAAAGGCACAATTAACTGACAATATTCCATTTCGCTGCTTACATATTCAATGGACACGGTGAACTGGTGGATCGATGAACTGAAGCAACAGCTCGAGGTCTGTCCTTCCTTCAACTTCATAAGTACTGAAAAGACCAAGAAAAAGTCAAAGAGAAACACCATAGACTTCAACTTCGAATACCTTACGCATCTTTGGCTTCAAATGAGCGGTTAGTAAAAAAGAAATAATCCTAGGCGCGTCCATACCACCCTACCCGTAGCTGATACTGGGTTTCAAATATAGAATCCGACTCCTGGCCTGCCAATTTTAGGGGCGGAGATCAAATCTCACGGGCGTCTTCGCCGCGCCGTCTTCTCCAAGACCTCAGCCCTGGGGACACAGAGACGTTCTTTGGGCTGTCGTCAACATCAAGCCTAAAGAAGTAGGTAGTAGAGTTCAAGTCTTCATAAGGGCCCTCACATGGTGGTTAAAAGGACTTCCGGGAAGCATCCACGCGAACCAAGCCGTGTGTGCAGACATCCAAGTCCTTGGGGATGTTAGCTTTCATCGTAGAATGACGAGATAGCAGGGGTGATTTTAATTTGGCCACGGTGTCTCAAGATCCCTGATCCGATCTGATGACCTAATATCGAGCACAGAGTCGCTGGGGAGTCTCATATTCTCCCCGTATACTAACTCGATGGAGTTGGCAGCAAAGTCCTCACGATGGGCTGTACGTTGGCCAAATAAAACATAAGGCAGAATTTTCGACTACGAAGAGTCATCGTGTGCCACCATAGCGACCTTTGGAGTCCTATGCGAGCGTTCCAGAATCCCATTGGATCGCGGGTGGTACGCATTCGTCGTTTGAAGCCCAGGATTTTGCCGCAGAATTGTGCGGAAATGGCAGCCAGAGATCTTACTTCAGACCACCTTGAAGCCCTGTGAATCGCGCAAGAAACCTTTAATGTCAACGTAGGTCGTGTGAAAATGCTTTGTAGACCGAGGGAATGAGCGTAGTTCTTTCTGTACGTGCTTGGTGACTTTACACTTCTGCATGAAATACCTCCTTGCAAAAAGCGGCCGGAATATATGGCCTAGGTCCCTTTCAGAGGTCTCGCTGACTATTTCTGATATTGAGCCGAAGAAAGGAAACTCCCGAAATTTGTGTTTGGAGTTGTCTCTGACACTCCGAAACACTGCGTCATCCTTCTGTGCCTCAGTGATTGCCGGGAAATCGACCGTGGCAGGGATTTTAACGCCCGAAATACGTAGCAAAGCGTCTGCAACTACATTATCCTTGCTGGACACATGCTGGATATCTGCAGTAAACTGGCTTACGGAACTAAGGTGCCGAAGTTGACGAGGGTACGCTTTGTCTGGCTTTTGCTTAAAAGCGAAGGTGAGAGGCTTGTGGTCCATGAACCCTGTGAACGGTCTGCTTTCTAGGTACTCTTCTTCTTCTTTTTCTTTTTCTTCAGCCTTTGTCCCGTTCACAAGCGGGGTGGACTCGTCGTGATCGGTTTCGCCATTTGGCTTTATCGAATGCCTGATGTGGGTGCAATCTTGAGGCTTTTAAATCCCCATTCAGCGTATCAAGCCACCGTTGTTTCATGACCATACCATCGAAGACGCCTCTCTTGCAACTTTTCCACGGTCGGTGCTTTCTAGGTAGCGTCGGAAATATTTTATTGCCATATTCGTGGCTTATACCTCACGACCGTAGCTGTTGTAGTTCTGCTGAGCTGCATTCAATTCCTTAGAAAAGAAGCTCAACGGCTATCAGATTTGATTCACTTTTGGTGAAGGGCAGCACCTACCGCGATGTCTGAAACATCGACGAAAACGGCTAAGGATGCATTTGATTGAGGGAATGCCCGGAGTGTTGCGTCCGCCAGCTCTCGTTTGGCTAGTTCCAATCCCTGGACGGCCTCTGTAGACCACGCAATCACGCGTCGAGCGGCTTTGCGCAATAAACTTCGATAGAAGTTTAACATCCTTGACCGTTTTAGGCTGTGGAAAGTCTATGATATCCTGAACCTTGTTTGGATCTGGTTAGATTCCTTCAAGGGAAATCATGTAGCCTAGAAACTTCAACTGCTGTTGAAGGAATTCGAACTTTTCAACGTTAAGCACAAGACTGGCCTCTTGGAGACGTTGAAAAATGCACTTGAGATGTTCCAAATGCTCCGACTCTGAAAAAGAGGCGACCAAAACATCCTCCAAATACACGAAACAGAAGCTAAGGTTTCGCAGGACGGAGTGGATGAACCTCTGAAAAGTTTGCACCGCATTCCATAGACCAAAAGCCATCCCTGTGAACTCAAAGAGTCTGAAGGATACGTATATTCCCGATCCAGGGGACGCAGCGTCTGACGGTTTGCTCTGCCCTGGTAAGAAACCGTAAAGCCGTCATCGCCTTATATTTTTTTCAAGTTTGGGTGCTAAGCCCTAAACGAGGGGTCCGTGGAATTCTCAAAAAAATATGTGTCCGGAAAGCTAAGTGGTTAGAGCACAAAGGTGTCATATGGAAGGTCCCGGTTCAAATCTCACTGGTGGTTGTGGGATTTGTATCGCGATTTGACGTCGGATACCAGTTGACTCAGCTGTCAATGAGGCCTTGAATCAAATCAGGATAATAATCTCAGGCGAGCCCAATGCTGACGACATTGCCTCCTATACTGTACTGTAGTGTACCGTTCCGGTCTTGAATGAAGTGCTCTAACGTACTTCAGGGCCCTGATCCAATATGGATTGTTGCGCCAATGATTATTACAATGAACATCCACGAATATCGTCCTATCGCGGTCTTAGCAAAGTGATCCCCAGCACCGCAAAAGGAACAATTCACGTGTTAATTATTCTGCTTTCAATTTGCCCGATTTTACCCCATTTAGAGAATCGAATAATTGATCCTTTCAGGTGGAGTCAGATCGGCATGTGAATTAGAAGTAGTTGCCTACACTGTCGCTACTGCCCTCATCTTGGAATTTAGATATACTGTTCTGTATTCGTCATTCGGTGTTCCTTAGATTGGTCCTCGTTCGCGGTAATATTCCAAATGCATATCGAGAGTAGGGGTAGCGACCAGTCTGTTCTGGTCATACCTTGGATATGGAGGCCATCAATGCAACGTAGGCGGTTCATGGTTATCTTTGCCAGTGGCCAAAGTTATAATCTGTGTTACGCGGACGTATAGCATACCGATTAACAGAAATGGAAAATGCTGTTGAAAGCCCTGGAATAACCGACATAATAGCTAGGCAAATGTCATTGCCTACTTTGTCCTGCTAATACTGCACTAAATTCCCCCTTCTGCTCTTCTGACAAAATTTTATTGGTTTCGAACAACCCCCTCCAATAAAAATGGGTGTTATAAGTTTCTCGAGGTCTGGCAAGTATGTTAGCGGCTTCATGTTTGCTGTACTGCGTCCAAGAGGGAAGTAGCTAATCTCCGTATTTAGGAAGTATGGAAATTTCTTCCCACGATTATTGACATAATTTACCAGAATAGACCAGAAATTGTGCCGTTGCTCTCTTTCTTTTGCTATTAAAACCTACATAGGCAAGACGCTTTACTGGGTCCTCACATATGTAGCTTTCTGATTGGGCCAGGTAGGTGGGAACAAAAAGCCTGTCCGCGGATCCCGTCGATAAAAATTGGTTGTGGGAAGGGCACCCAGAAATAAAACCAAACATGGAGGAACAGAAGGAGAATAAAGTCACCGTGCAGGGCTTCAAAAACCCAGTACCGGCAGTTTTTGGGAATGGGCAAGCTGGATCCTGGCTGTCGATGTCCAACGACTACAGTGCCTCAGTAGTGGCAACGTTGGCATCTAATGTTACAAGCGTACGGAAGGGGCTGGAACTGGCTCCATCGACGGATCCGTTCAAAAGGTCGATTTTTCGCAGATCCCCTCCCACTAGAGCACAAACCATCCCGATCGCTACCCCCAATCTGGAGCCGCCTTTACTGCCTTGGGTAAATAGATCATGGAGCTGTGTGAATTCATAGGAGCGCAGGATCATTCACTGGAATATAAGGGTCATGAAAAGAGGCATCCGTTAAGCAGGAAGGAAGGAAAGTTGTCGAATGAAAGTCACCTTGTACGACTCTAGTAACGCCTGATCAAAATACAAAAGGGAAGAAATTGGGGAAGCGGCTTCACGAAGAGCTGAACGACTCAACAGGCCAGCAAACCCTGAAAAGAAAAATGGATTCAACATCCAAAAAGGCGGAGCAGACGCGAACTACGACTGAAGCTACCAGCGAAACTGTTACAGCGGTAATGTCGAGAACAGGGACCGGACCTTTAAAGCCGGATGCGGAAGCCTGGAAGATAGTGAACCCCAGAGAAGGAAGCATCAGAGAAAGATAAGACCAAAGGAAATTTCGATTTCCAAACGAGCTGAACGGTCATATGCTGACATTTTCAGGAGAGTCAAGGCAAACCCCGAACTCACCGTTAGGGCAGGAAGCTGACATAAGGGCTGGCAGATACAAATCAATCTCAATCTCGACGCACGATCTACTCACGCAAACCATCCGCGAGAAAAACATCGATGTGGGCCATATCGACCGCCGGTGGTGGTATTTGGGTCAAAGACCAAACGGGCCAAGCTGTGTTATGAACTTGTGGAACCTTCGAGAAAATAATGCAGCACTCGGAGGAGGGAACAGATGCTTGCTGCTCTGGTTTTCGATGCAAGGGGACTTTGGCTGACCATAATACCAGGCGATTTTAATGTATGGTCTCTTGGGGGGAGGCATTCGCGGAGTTAGATGTGGTACTGGCGAATGTTGGGGCCTCGTACACTTCTCGGGGAAGGCGTCTAGGGTCTATAGTGGACCTGACATTCATGAGCGCCGCTTTAGCCAGTACAGTCGCTTGGCAAGTCAGTGAGGACTATACTCACAGCGACCATCAGATAATCTGCATGGAAATCAAAGGCGGATCGAGCTCGAACAAGGGTTCGCGCAGAATGCTCGGCTAAACGGTGAAAGCTTTTGAGGAGGACACGTTTTTCGCGGCGATCTAACCCAACATACCCCTGAATGGCTAGAACAAAAAGCCACCCAAATCACCCGATGGATGACGGTAGCGTGCAATGCTATTATGCCCAGAAGGCGATTTCCAGCTGAGTGACCATGGTGACATAAACTCTTGGGGCGAAGCCTACAGAGTGGTAATGGGAAAGCTGACGAGATCGCCTCAGGTGACCTGTCCGCGCTCACTAAAGCAGATTGTTACTGTTCCCTCAACACGAAAATAGGGGAAGGCAAATGATTGTCCAGCTAAATGAGGGCATAATACTTCCAGTAACTGTGGAGGAGTTGCGGAAAATATGTCGTAGGATCGGTGACAACAAGGCCCCACGTTTGGATGGTATCTCAAAGCGAGCTTTGAAACTGGGAGTGAAGATTAGACCTGATCTTTTCGCTAGCATCTCCGAGGCGTCCCTAAAAGAATTCCCTGTTCAACGGTAAAAGTAAAATTTGAGGTTGCTTCCGAAAGCTGGCAAGCTACCCGGAAACCCAGTATCGTATCGTCCTATCTGCCTTCTGGATACAATGGGGAAGATGATGGTCGAAGCCAGCAATGGTTTGTCGGAACACCAGTTTGGTTCCCGACGTGCCCACTCTACAGTGGACACAATTAACATAGTAGTAAACCTGACAAAAGGTGCGCTGGTGTGCTGTGTTAGCGCCGGATGTCAAAAACGCATTCAACTCGGCCAACTGGAACAGAATTATAGGGATGTTGGCTGGCATATGTGTCTCCGGGTATTGGGCGAATTTGGTGGAAAGTTACCTTTAAGAGGGGACTCTCTGGTACGGGACGGATGAGGGCCTACATTGCCACAGCCGAGGTACCACAGGGATCGGGGTGCTTGCTCTTCCCGCCCCAGAGGGGACTACGATTGTCCGCTTTGCTGTTGACCTGACTGTGGTTTTACAGCAAAACACCCAGAAGACGTGGAGGTCTACGTGACTGAAACAGTAAAAGCGGTAAAGTCCTGGTTAGAGAGAGCCGGGCTGAGCTTAGAGGACACGAAAACTGAAGCGGTAATAAAGCGGTAATAATCAACGGCAGGAAAAATAACACTGTGAAAGTGAAAGTCGGTGGATATGCGGTCGTATCAAAGTTGGCTATCAAATACCTGGGGGTGATAATTGACACCAAATTGACCTTCAGAAAACACTTAGAATATGCATGCCAAAAGGCAGCCAGTGCCACCGCGGTACTTGCAAAAATATTCCTAAATATTGGTGAGCCGAAACATTGTTGGAGATTGCTTCTAGCCGGAGTGGTGCGTTCCATCCTGCTTTACTCGTCACCTGTGCGAGCAGAGGCGCTTGCAAACTCTCAGCGACGGAAGCAGGTGATGGCTTTGACGATTTCCAGTGCTTTTAGAATCACATCAAATGAAGCAGTATTGGTGGTGTCATCATGCCTGCCTTGTCAACATTCTGGCGAAACAAATGAGTGTGATGTACCTTGCAAGACATATGGAGGGGTCCTATAATCTCTGGCAACGTATTTGGGACGAGTCTATGAAGTGTCGGTGGACGCACAGGCTCATTCCCAACATTAGTGTGTGACTTGAACGGAAAGATGGGGACCAACTGCCACATTGCCCAGTCCCTCATGGGACACAGTGGTTTCTACAGGCAGGATCTGCACAGTTTTACGTTGGATGATTCTCCGAATTGTCTTAGATGTGGTGGCATACCGGAGGATCCAGAGCATGTCATTTTTCACTGTTCAAGATTCGCAATGGAGGGTGGGGACCTAACCCAAGTGTTGGGCAGGAGCGTGAGCCCGGAGAACTTAGTTTCGGAGATGCTGAGTTCCGAGGAGAAGTGGCTTACGGTTTGCTCCGGAATCATGTAAATACAGGAGTAGTTGCTGAAGGAGCAAAGAAGGAGGAGAGCCGAAAGGAGGAGAAGGACGAGGGCCTGAGGGTAAACCTACCCAGCGAAGTAATGGTCTCGGTGATGGTTGGGCTGGAGCGGGGTGATTTTTAGTGGGTATGAATCCCACATGCGCTCGATGTAACCGCGGCGCTTGTGCGGCGGAGCTGGTGCGGATGTGTCATTCTAAAATTTTCCACCTCCGTGTACGAACAAAAACAAAAGATGTTCATGTAACAAGTCACTTACGAAAGTAAGCCTAGTTCCCCATGCTTAAACGTTTTTATATTTCCGACATTGGCCAGAGTGATTTTGAAATAGGTCATTCGTCTCCAGATTTTCTCACTCCACTACCTAGGTGTTGACGCCTCCGGAGGTAAACTTGGGGTTGTGCTTTTCGGCGTCTCTCGATAGTCTGTCCTGCATGCTACAATATTGATATTGTCATACTTGGTGCGGCTTCAGAACTTAGTGCAAAGCTTGATTTCAACAAGCTCACACTCTAGCCTTTACGTCTGTTTTCCAAATACCTTGATGAGTGAGCGCCGTTAGTGCAAGTCTTCGCTAAGTAACTTCCCCTTCCACATCTTCCTATGCATGTTCAAATTCAGGGCACTAAAAGCACTTCTTCAGTTCTATTTTTATGTGTAGCCTGCACATAACTCATATGATGCCCACTTGCCACGCAGGTTGGGGTTTCGTAGCTCATACCACAGACATAGTTAGACTGGCTGTCTACGTTTTGTCGTATGCTATTCTTATGTGCTTCACATCCATTTCCACCAATTTCAATTGGTTTTTGAGCGCTGGGTAAATTTTTACCTCCGTCATAACGGATGGTCAAATTACACGGACAGTAGTTTTCTCACCGATCCTCGATATTGTTTTGGAGATCGTGGTGTTCATTCCTGTTCCCTGCTAACTGAAACAGCAGTTCTTTTTTTGTGTTTAGCTAATTCGCCTAGCGTTCCCACTGAGCCCTTTCATTGCAGGGTCTGCCTTAACCTTCGGTAGACCATCTGCAAAAGGACATGTCCTTTTTCGCTGTTATTACCAGTGAATCCTAGCTGTTTGTTTCGTATTATTCTCTCTGCGTTTTTTGGGTACTTTCTTGATTTGATCAGGTGCAATTTGAGCTTAAATCCCTTTGATTATCGGCTCTTCCTGCCCCAACATCGGCCAATGTTTGGCAGGGGATCTTCCTTTTTTTTGGTGAGCCTGTTGATCTGAGGTTGGACCGTTAACGGTTTCTCTGACTCGCATTTTTGCTTCTTGTCTTAGCTAGGACGGGACCCTCCAGGGACGAGTCTCAACTAGATCCCACCTGTGGAGTTTTTGAATTACTCTCTCCGTCTTTGATACCTTTGGCTGTGTTGGGTAAGTTCACTGCGGGCTTTGCTGTACTAAGTTCAAATGGTCGGCACCTGGAATCAACGAATCGAGCCTAGTAAACTTGTCCACTTTGGTTGGATTCACATCGGTATTGGTTATACCTTTGGTTAGGAGCAGAGCTTTTCAGTTTTTGTTGCGTCGAATTCTGCTTCTGCTTCATTGGTCATATTAGTTTCGCAGGAGGTAAAGCTGCTCCTTTTCGGATTCCCTGCCGGTGTTGTATATTCTTGGCAGTGATTTCGTTATCTTTGCGCATTTTTGAATGGGTTTTCATGGCATGCCACCGGCAATTTCTTAATTGCACTCTCTGTCCATCTGTCTATCATACGCACTTTTCTGCATCTCCGAATTTTGGAGTGAGATCGCTGTAGCAGATATTAGATAGTTTGGCAGAGCTCCGTAGTTAAATCAGATATCTCCGTACGGCGTCAGGCACAGCTGAAAGAGAGAAGGATGATTTTTTTCTTGGGGCAACTAAAGAGCGGTTTTCAAGTTGCTGGCTCTTCGTCCTATGTATCGTTTGTAAGGGGTCCCTTTCCAACGTATATCATCGAATATTTATCGTGACGTGAAGAAAATTTCGGCGAATATTGAACCTGTTATCTGCGGTGCAGAATGAAGAAGGGTCTCCGTTGTTGATTTACAAGTATAACGCCTTAATTCGATCAATTGTAGCTATATAACGAAAAGCCGTGCCATCGTGCATATTTCAATCTTGCAGTAATGACATATTATCCTTCTTTTCTCCCTTGAATCGCTCTTAACTGATTTCAATTTATCACTTTGCAAACAAAACGGAATAACACTGAAAGTTTCACCTCATAAAACCCGACACCTCTTTTGACCATATTAACAGAGCGCACTCCATAAACACCTTTTTCACGCCATTCTCCACTCCGCTGGAAACAAAAAAGGGAAAATCGGTAACAATATTTCAATCCTGCAGAGACTCATTTATCAAAACAGAGGAACCCGGAACCCTTTACATACTTTTGCTTGCCGCACAGCACTCACTAGGTGGCATGCTCGCCTGGTGGGAGGATCACATTATTACAAATATTACAGGCATACATCTGTAATAATTTCGCGTAACCCTTTCGCGATGTAATATGATTTCGATGAGGCCGCTCGGTGTGCACGCGAATCAGTGAATCCTTTTTCCGCTCTATTTTCCTTTGAAATGTATTGAAAAATTATGCCATTTTTCAATCCTACAAATTGAATGGGTTGCTTATTACATGCTTTGAGTGGGAGCTCATTTTATGAATGGAATCCTCATGGATGGATAAGTGAAACAATACCGCAAATTGTTTTGGGTGAGATAATGGTGATCATATTTTGCTGAAGGAAGACGATTTAGATGGGATTTTATTGTGGGAAGGGTTGCAATTTTTCTTTGAAATGATGGAAACACATTTCGTTTATTAACTTGTTATGAATTAGCACGAACCAGAAAATTTTTCCAAATGATATCAACAATAAGTTATCATTTTTATAATGGCACCCAATGTGGGTTTAAATACTCAATTTTTGGTTGATCCACAAAAGAATATGTTCGTTGAAGAAATGATCTCTTTCGAGTCCTGCACCCTTCAGCATTTCAACAAACGTCAAAACTAAGATTGGCTTCGGAAAGTACTAACCGAGACGTTTCATCTGATACCCCACATGACTATATTTAGTGGAAAAAAAACGTACACCCCCCTTTTGTATGTATTCAAATTCGACGTAAAAGGATGTAACTCACTGTATTCCTGAGCGTTCATAGTTCCCTCCTTTCTACCAAATTTGGTATCAATCGCTATAACCGTCTCCGAGAAAAATGCGTGTGACGGACAGACAAACAGTTAAGTCCTTTAGGGTTTAACGTGAGCACCAGTGTGAAGACTTAATCCAACGGTCTTCTTAAGACACGGATTGATTTTGTGACCACAATCAGAGCCCCGCTGGGGAAAGCAACAACGGTACCAGTCTATACCAAGTGCATGGCTTAGCATTCATACTGGTAGATTTATCCGCGCTGGCTCAGCAACACCATGCCATCTGTATCTCCGAAACCTCGCTAGACGATGCCATATTATACTCCGAGCTCCCCGAAGGGTACTCCACTTTCCGTTGTGACAGGGACCGGGATGCTTCTCGTAAGTCCACTGGCGGTGGAGTCCTAATTGTTATAAAAGATTCACTCCCCGCTGAACTCGTCTTCTCCTCCTCTGGCTTTCCTTTTGATTGTGTTGCTCTTCGTGTCTCCCCGCTCAACTTCCTCCCGTTCATTGTTTCTTGTGTTTATGTCCCCTGTGCTAGCCCTTCTCACCTGTATGAAGAATTGTTTGACAGTTTGTCTGAACTCCTTACCGTCAGATTCCCTTCCCTCTCTTTCTTCCTTTGTGGAGATTTCAACCTCCCCATGCTCAACTGGCCTAATCATCCTAGTCTTCCAATTCCTTCCAACAACCTCTCCCATTCTTCCCTCCCACTTTCTTCCTTTATGTACACTTGCTCTGCCCTGAATTTCAATACCACCAAAAACTCCTTGGGCCGCACTCTCGATCTCTTCTTTTCCAACCTCCCCGAGCGCCACCCCTCTTTATTTCCTGGCACATCCCCGTATGTAAAAACCGACGCTCACCATCCCGCGGTTGAATTTGAAGCGGAGCCCCCTCGTTCAAAACCCAAAACCAAGCGTAAACCCACTAAGTTCAACTTCCGCAAAGCCAATTTTGACGGTCTGAACTCAGCTTTAGCGTCTTTCAACTGGGTTCATTTATTAAGTAATTCATCGTGTTCTCCTGTTATGTCCCTTCTTCCCCTCCCTGCCTACGTTCGCACCCAACTTGGTTCACAACGGAACTTCATATTAACATGCGCTTGAAACATACACTGAGGAAGAGGTTTCGGGCTTCGAAAAATGACGCCGACCTTGCTCACTTTAAAGCTATACGATCTACTGTGAAGTCAATGGTCAGAAAGGCGCGTAAAAGGTACCTATTGAGCGTCGAAGCCGCCCTTGCCCGCGGTAACTTAAAACTCTTTTGGTCTCACGCTTGCAACTCTCGTAATCCAACTCATTCTGTCCCTTCTTCTATCAGCTTCGCTGATTCCAGTGCTATACTCCCCACAACAATCCTGCGACCTTCTCTGCACCTACTTCTCTTCAGTGTTTTCTCCCTCGAGCCCTTCACCCTCTACACCTTTCATAACCACAGATTCCACCGAATCACTAGCCATTCCTCTCCTTACGCCTTCCTTGCTTGAGTTCCTCATTGATAACCTTGACCCCAATGTCGGACCTGGCCCCGATGGGCTTCCTAATCTCGTCCTCCTTAACTGTAGAAAACACATTTCCCTCCCCTTGTGTATAATCTACAACAAAAGTCTAGACGAATGCTACTTTCCCCGTCTCTGGAAAGAGGCCCGTATCATTCCTATCCTCAAGAGTGGAGACCTTTCCCCCTGGCTGTGAACTACCGCCCCATTTCCCTTCTCTCCTCTTGCTCCAAAATCCTAGAAAGATACGTCAACGACTGGTTGACCGCGCACTTCGGTCACCTCATTGTCAAAGAGCAGCATGGTTTCGTGAAACATAGATCAACGGCTTCAAATCTTCTGGTCTTTACCAACTTTGTTGCTAAACGCTTGAATTCACGACAGGAGGTACATGCTGTTTATACTGATTTCTCCAAAGCCTTTGACACCGTTGACCATAACATTCTCCTCTCTAAACTTTCTTCGCTAGAGTTCCCTCCCTCAGCCATCTCCTGGTTTTCCTCCTATCTCTCATACCGTTCCTGCATAGTTTCTTTTCATGGTCACTCATCTCGTTCTTTCTCTCCTTCCTCTGGTGTTCCCCAAGGCTCTATACTTGGCCCGCTACTCTTCCTGTTTTTTATCAATGACCTCGCCTCCATCCTCACCTGTCCATATTTGCTTTACGCAGACGACCTTAAATTGTTTGCCTCTGTTTCCTCTCCATTGGACTGTGCTCTCTTACAATCCAACCTTGATAATTTAACCCGTTGGTGTTCGGTCAACAAGCTAACACTGAATGTCAACAAATGCCACTGAATGCGCTATTCCCTGAAACCCTCCCCATCATCCTTTTCCTATTCTCTCAGTGGTCAACCCCTTTCACTACTGACCTCCTTCAAAGACCTGGGTGTAATATTCGACGATAAACTTCGTTTCAATTCCCACTTCGTTGACATCATCAATAAAGCTTCCAAAATGTCTGGTCTTATCCTACGTTCCTCGTCCGACTTTACCTCAATCCAGCCCTCCTTAACACTCTTCAATTCCCTTGTCAAAAACATCCTTGAATACTGCTCTGTAGTCTGGTCCCCCCACCGCATTCGTGACGGCCGCGCTCTTGAAGCTGTACAACGCAAATTCACCCGGACCCTCTTTTACCAAAATAACCTTCCACGGGTTGATTATCCGTCACGACTCCGCACCCTCAATCTCCCCTCCCTTCAGCAACGCCGTATTTTCCTTGATATGTGTACTCTTTTCAAACTCTGCAATGGTCTGATGGACTGCTCCGCCAACTCGGATATTACTCTCCGTATCGCCTCGTCTCATGACACACGTAATGCGGACATTTTTGATGTGCCCATCGCCGAGCTCGAGATTTACTTTCACTCTCCGATCCCGAGGTTTTGCCGGTCGTACAATGCCCTACAGCTTGGTTCATTTGACTCTATGTCCCTCTCTAGCTTTAAGCGCAAAATATGTCATTTACTTGCTCCTCCCTCTGAGGACAATATGTAATAAGAAATTTGCTTTCTGTGTATTGTCCTCATTAAATAAATAAATAAATAAATAAATAAAAGACTTACCCAAATCTCTACGGAACTAAGGAGTACGGCACCCGTGTTGAAACGCAACACCACGTCGAGGCCCAAACTTCTCTTCTCGCTTGAGCCTAACCAACAACCCCCATGAAGCTCCCACTAGGGGGCCAACCGCCAATAACCGAGCTGTACTCACATACAACAGTAGTTCACCCGAAGTATGAGATTCCAGGGGCTATCTCGGTTCCCACGGTACCAGTATATTCCTGGTGAGGTTTCGTAACCAATGTGTCACTTCAGATGAGTCCCCGTGCGGGCTCGGGTCTGATCGCTCTGATTAGGCCTTTGGAGCATTCGCCTACTGCATCACGGCCGGCAAGCCAAAGTGAGTACAACGTCTCCCGGTGCCTCCACTATGGAGGTTCTCTTCGGCGACTTGGTTTTGGTTTGGCCGACAGGGTTGCCGCCCCGTCTTCTGAGCACCGGACAAACAGACAGACCAATCCGGAGTTGCCAAATCTCCCGTCAGGCGCGTCCTTTCGTGCGGATAAGGTAATGGGTACGCTGTCGATATTCCTCAACTGCAGTGCTTTGGTAGTGGATTACTTGACCACCGATGTATCGAATACTACAAGTAGCCTGGGGAAAGAGGCATTTGAGAGGAGTACATCACTCCTGAGAGCGCCTGTTCAAAAAACAAGGAAAGGTGCCCCAAAAACTGGTCATTCATTAGCCGATAGTGAATGCACATGGTCGAGACATCTCGCAGGACTTAGTATTTGATCCATTTAGGAGAAACTCGACGATTCTACGAACTCCTCCGAAATCAACGTCGATAAAAGAAGGAAATGAGGGAAGCTCCAAGCAGGCTAATAAATACGAAAGTGCCCGCTGGGAAAACCAAGTAGAGAAGCAGGATCAGAATACGGACGAATCATCGTTTGCCCGACTAGGAAGAAAAATAGGAGAGTTATCTGAGGTTTACGGCCCGAATTAATTATCATCTCCAAAAAAGGCGATATGACTTATGTCGATATCCTTTGGAAGATCAAATCCGATCCAGAGCTGATGGACCTTCGAGAAAACGAAAGCCGAATCAGAGGCTCGCAAAAAGGAGATTTGATATGGGAGCTGAAGAAGTCTCAAGCAAGGTGGAGAAGTCTTTAGGAGAAGAAGCATAAGTACGGGTCAGAAAGCAGGAGATTGTTATACAATGTAAGAACATTGATGAAATCACGACCAAGGAGGATATCCACGACGCCTTAGAAATTAGCCAATTAGGGTACTGAGAAAAGTATACGAAGGTACGCAAACGGCAACTGCTGGTGGCTGGTAAAGCAAAAATAGGTTGGGGTTTTTCCGACCCAGGGAGCAGGTATCCCTCAAGCGCTGGTTTAGATGCCTGGAACTTGGCCACAGCGAAGTACACCGGTGACTGAGACAGGTAAAAAAGTTGCAGAAAATGTGGGAGAGAAGGTTACATGTTCAGGAAGTGAAAGGCTGAGCCTAAATGTATGCTCTGCAAGGGGAAAAGGGCGTCGACTGTCGGCACGTTGCAGGTAGCAGCATATACCCGGTGTTTAGGAGAGCCTTGAATGCAGTAAAGAAATAAGGTTGATACAAATGAACCTCAAACACAACGAGGCAGCGCAAGACTTTCTCTCGCAGACCATCTATGAGGATGGAATCGAAGCTGTCATAATCAGCGAATCTTATCGCAATAATAACAAATGGTGCTTGCAAATACGGGAAATGTTTCCCCTTTTCGTGAGACAGGGTCGGGTTCAACAGTCGATATGTGAGAACCACATTGGCGGGGAGAATGGTATGGCTTATTAGTGAGTATTATAGACATAGCCACCTGCAGGCAATTTTCCTCCAGATCGAATATGGGCCATGCGGCGATGTGCGTTCCCGCGGAATTGAAAACTAGGGCTGGTCCGTGAAGAGGATGCATTCACAGAGATACTAATGGAAAACCACAAAGGTACAGAAAAGGTAGAACAAATGATGGGATGCATAACGAGAGCATGCGATGCTGCTGTTGGGCGGCGGGTCCTCGCAAAAAAGCGTTCAAAATACTGGTGGAATGAAGAAGCAGCAAATACGAGCGTATCGTTAGCATAGATGATGCTTAACATTGGAGGTCCAAGACACAGACGCAGATTGTTTGTGGCCGGAGTGGTTTCCTCCGCACGATTATATGTGGCACCAGTTTGGGAGGAAGCAGTAGCGTGTGAGAATAATCAGAAAGGGTAAATATGACTTACCGCTTAGTTGCGCTAAGGATGTGCAGCGTCTTCAGAACAATAATAACAGCGTGTGTTATTTCGAGAATGATCCCGATAGACATTCTGGCAAGTGAGACACGCTGCCTTTACGAGAAAAGGAAAATTAATCAATTCAAAAAGGATGTAGAATACCGAAAGGAGGCAAGGGGAGGGTCCCTAGAAAAGTGACAACGACGGTGGGATTGCCCGCAGAGGGGTCACTGGACCTACACTTTGATTCCCCGTATTGGGGAGTGGATCCAGCGATGACACGGCAAGATTAACTACCATCCGACGCAATTGTTGTCCGGACAAGGTGGTTACAGGAAGTATTTGCACCAGTTGAGACTGGTTGATTTTCTGATTTGTCCAGAATGCGGTTGCACATCTGAGGACCCGGAGCATGTTATGTTCCACTGTCCACGATGTTCCTCAGAGAGGAGGAGCCTGTAAGACTCCCTGAAAATCAAAATAAGCTCGCAGAACATCGTCGGGGAGATGCTGAAGTCGGAGAAAAACTGGTGTACAGTGAATTTCGCAATCAAAAGTATACAGAGGATACAGAGGAGGAGGAGGAGCGGAGCGCGCAAAGAGGACGTGAAGAATGGAAGGTTTGGTCTCTTAAAGCGCAGTCCACCCCACCAAGTAATGCTTTGTTTCTTTTTAATGTATCCAAAACAGCAATGTTGTTCGTCCTATCGCCGTCCATGATTCTGATTTGCTCACCGACTGCCAAAGACAATGAACGTCGCCTCGTCGTGGTGGAGACAAAGATGTTACCTTCTTCCCTGGTATGACCACAAGTTTTAGATGTTGTAAATTAATACATCCAAACGAAACAGAATGAATAATATTCTTAAATGATAGTTAAGTCCGCCAAGACTTGTAATTGGTTTAACTGTGTCACATTCTATAAATAAATTCATTCAAAGGCTCAAAAGGGTAAACTATCTAAATCAAAGTAAAAGCAACGAAAACTTTCACTCTATCCTCTATGTCCTTTACGTTCTCTAATCTTTTTGTCCTCACGAATTGTCAAGACCTCCAATTAAAAAAATTTGCTTGATTGCCGCTTAGTGAATGAATCACAGTCAATCAATTTTGCAGTCATGAATAGAGGACGAATGGAGCTTCTGCATGAGGAGAGGGATTGAGGGATTCATTGAAAACGAATCGAAAGGATATATCTAAGTATCGAATAAATTGGCTCTATACAATATGTAACTAGCAAAACCAAAAGGGACAAAGTGAACTTTACTTTTTCAGTGGATAATACCCCTGACTGGTACTGGGAAATGATTCTGTTTGTAGGAATTGAAGGACTTTCCTGTTCCGGCTATAAATAGGAGCTATTCAACGATAGGGAAACCGACTGCCACTTGAGATGGAATCTATCCTTTTCGTTATTAAATTTCAAGAAGATGAGAATGTTTTGTGGGCATAGTTAATATCGAGTATATTCAAGATACTTTGTGGAGCGTGAATACTCTTTCAATCAAATGTAAACAAAATAGCAAATTATGGCAAAGGAAATGGTGTCCTTACTAGGATGATAGTGACTTAAAACTCTTGTAACATTCTTCAATTCTACCTCGCATCTATCAGTGGTTAGTAACGTTACGGGGGGGGGATGAAAATTGACTCTTTTTCTTCAGCCTTTGTCCCGTCCACAAGCGGGGTCAGCTCGTCGTGATCGGTTTCGCCATTTAGCTCTATCAAGCCACCGTTGTTTCGGCCTGCCTTTTCGTCATTTACCATCGACTTCGATGTTCAGACCAACCTTGGTAAGCGAATTCTCGTTAGGACGAATTACATGAACATACCATCGAAGACACCTCTCTCCCAATTTTTCCACGATCAATGCAATACCATAACAGATATCCTCATTTCGGATGTGATCAAACCGTGTGACGCCACTTGTCCAACGCAACATCTCCGTCTCCATTACCGCAAGACGTCGTTCATTGTCTTTTATAGTCGGCCACAACTCAGAACCATAGAGAGCGACTGGACGGACAACATTGCGGTAAATTTTAGATTTGAGACGATCGTTAATACGTCGATCAAAAAGAACACCAGTTGTGCAGCGCCACTTCATCTAGGTTGCGTTAGTGCGTGAAGCAATTTCAGAACGCAGTTCTCCATTGGCTGATAGCGTTGACCAGAGGTGTTTAATCGTTCAGTTCTGGGCAGATCACTGCCGCTGACAGTGATTGTGCCTGTTTCATGGAGATCGATCATCAAAAATTCAGTTTTGTATAAATTCAATCTGAGACCGTGTTGCATGAGGCAATCATTCCATTTTTGGACAAGTCGCTTGAGATCATTTTTGCTATTAAATGCTAGGAAAACATCATCTGCAAAAAGCAGTGTATAGGCGCTAGACTTTGGATGTCCCGTATGACGTTGTCCATAACAAGAGCAAAGAGGAGTGGTGAGAGGGCACTCCCTTGATGACACCAACGGAGGTACGAAAGGGTTTTGTTACACCCGCCATACTTCGAACTTTACTTTTCGGATCGTGGTAGAGAAATTGAACCCAGTGCATGAGTTCTTCTGGCACTAAGTGTTGTCGTAAAGCATACCAGATGAGTTCGTGTAGCACATAGTCAAACGCTTTCTCTAGATCCAGAAATGCCATGTAAAGAGGGCGATACTTCTTATGATGTTTCTCCATGAATAACCGCGCAGCATGTATTGCGTCAGTAGATCCACAGTTCTTGACAAATCCGGCTTGAATCACGGTTATTTCAACGATTTCGCGAATACGATTGTCAAGAATGCGTTCAAAAATCTTCATGGTATGGGAAAGTTACCAGATTGGACGATAATTTGAACATTCTGCTGGACTACCTTTCTTTTCCCATATTGCCAATCAGTTCTACCTTCCTGAATAACCCTATTAAAGAATTCACTGAGCCACAGTGTTGGGTCCCACCTCTTCGCTTTCCAGAGCTCAGATGCGATATCGTCAGGTCCTGTGGCATTCCCAAATTTCATTCTTTTTACTGCCTCCTCGACTTCAGTTGCGCTGACAGTTAAGTCCTTGAGGGTTTTACGTGAGCACCTGTCTGGAAGATTTAATCCCACGGTCTTCTTAGGACACGGATTGATTTTGTGACCACAATCAAAACCCCGCTGGGACAAACAATAACGGTACCAGTCTATATCAAGTGTATGGCTTAGCATTCATACTGGTGAATGCAATACCTACCTAAATCTCCACCGATTTAAGGAGTATGGCACTCGTGTTGAAACGCAACACCACGCCGAGGCCCGAAGGTCTCTTCTCGCTTGAGCACCCCCCACTAGGGGGCCTACCGGAACAACCGAGCTCTACTACTGTACTGGTACCAGTATACCCCTGGGAAGCTTTCATGATCAATTTGCCACTCCAGATGAGTCCCTGTGCAGACTCGGGTCTGATCGCCTTAATTAGGTCTTTAGAGCATTCACCTACTTCATCACGGCCGGCAAACCAAAGTGAGTACAGCGTCTCCCGGTGCCACCACTATGGAGGTTCTCCTCGGCCACTTGGTTTTGGTTCAGTCGACAGGGTTGCCGCCCCGTCTTCCTCACCGCCACCTCTGAGCACCTGATACTTGCGGAGGAAAAACAGAAGCGGTCCTCATCACTAAGCGCTGGAAAGGAAATTACACCTGTATTAGAATCGGGAATAATATCATCAATTTCAAGCCGACGATCAAATGCTTGGGGGTGATGACAGACAGGAAGCTCAGCTGGAAGCAATACGTGCATTATGTTTGCAACAAATCATCCACTGTTAGTATGGCCCTGGGAGGGCCACGGTATACCTATAGGCTGCTTATAGCCAGGGTGGTGACCTTAATCATGCTCTCTGCGACCCCAGCTTGGAAGGAGGCGTTGCGGACTGAGTGCAGTCTACAGGAGGACAGCCCTGAGGGTATACTCTGCCTTCAAGACTGTCTCAGAATATGCAGCATTCGTCATCTTTGCAACGATGCCGATTGAGATCTTGGCAGATGAGATAGCGAACATATACAATGCGAAGCCAATCTCTCCCTCATCGCAGACGCAGAACGCTGAGAGGGAGAGATCCGTAAATAGTTGGCAAGAGCGGTGGGAACGCTCGGGAAAGGGTCGGTGGACACACAGGCTCATTCCTCTTCCACTGCCCGAGATTTGTGGAAGAAAGGAGAAATCTAGACGAGACTCCAGGAGAGATGCTGGTACCAGAAAATCTGGTGCCGAAAATGGTAGCACAGCAAGAAAATTGGGATGCGGTCAGCTGGATGATCGCATCTCTCCAAAATAAACTAAGAAAGGCAGAGGAGAGCAGAAAAGCGTGGTCACATATGCCGCGTATAGAAGAAAGGTAACTAAGCTGCAGTGAGCTGACTCCGCCCCGTGATGTAATACCTTATTGTGGTTCCGCGGGGCAGGGAGGGAGTTGGGAATGGTTAAGTAGGTTGGTTTACGCAAAACCTTAAAAAGAATTAGAAACTGAGTTTGGACTTCCACAAAATAAAAGAAGATTGCAAAAATGCTGAAGAGTCTAGCCCACATTGGGCGCCAAAACTACAAATTTAAAAAATCTTTCTTAAACAGGGAACTCAGTCCGTAACTAATAACTGAGTCACGTTAGGAGCTTCATATATGGTAGTCAAATGTCAGATCTCCATTAGTCATTCTCACTCTGAAGATAAAACACGACAGTCTCTGACACGTCTCACTCCCAACTCGAACATAACATCCCCATATTCATTCCTGAAATCTACCCTCAATACCGACTGAGATACTTTCCGGATGAAAACATTTCTACCGAACTTAAATTCATAATTCCACATTTAAACTCGTTTATCTGTCAAAAGTAGAACCGCATGACTAGCCACACATTTAATATTTTCCTAATTAACTCTTCACTCCACTCCAATGAAACTATCCCGGCATAGTTTTGGTTTGGCCACATTTTCAACGGCAACACGGTTGATTGCATACGCTAATGAGGTTCGTAACGACTACGTTGATAATTATGATGGAGTTGATGACTTTATGCGGTTTAAAAAGTATTTTTGGAAAGTGATAACGACATGTAGACGGAATCAGTGTGTAGAGTCATGTTGAAATGGTGATTTAAATCACCAGGTGATAAGGGTAGTTTAAAGGTTTTTTTGGAGCAGATTGAATAGTAAAAATGTTTAAACAGGGCTTTCAAATTCAATGATGACCTTAATAGCAGCGCCTTCTGTTCACTTCCAGGTGGGCGCAAAGAGAAAGAGGGTGCGTGGGAGATCGATACCGGTCCATGGGCTTTATTTCATTACCTATCAGACTATACTCGAGTCTAAATTCTGTCAATATCTACGACCCCATTGGGGGACAAAAATCAACACACTCTCCTTCAAATATGTCGAGAGACTCTCTTCCCATCTGCAGAAAAATGTATAATAAATAAAAGTTAATATTAGGGAAATCACAACCCCACCCTTTCAGCTGCAAACTTATTGTTCACAGTATCAAGTATGTAGCCTCTTCGCTACCAAAAAGAGGTCAGAATCCATATTGGTTTTCAGTGCTCCAAAAAAACGTTCGTAGCTTACATCCCTCGGTATTTTTATGACGCAACATGGACCGATTTCGACGAAACTTGGAATTTTTTGACCCCATTGAGCCCTTTCCGCTCAAGTAGTAATGAACGAGCGTAGGTCGCGCCATGCAACCCCCGGTATTTTGATGACGCACTATGGACAGATTTTGACGAAACTTGGAACTTTTCGGCCCCGTTGATCCTTTTCCATCCAAGTAGCAATAAACGAGCGTAGGTCGCACCATGCAGCCCCAGTATTTTGATGAAGCACTATTGACGGATTTTGATGAAACTTGGAACTTTTCGGCCCCATTAATCCCTTTCCATCCAAGCAGCAATAAATGAGCGTCGGTCCTCACCATGCAAACCTCATAATCTCTTTTGACCGAAGAAGCCTCTGCTTAAAAAATGTAAGAAAGGAAATACCGAATTTGGCTATAGTCAACCTCCGGCTTTCCTCCTTCATAAATAAATGATCATTAATCATGTCTGCCTTTCGAATGATTCAAAAACCACCTTAAACCAACCCCCCCCCCCCTCTCAACCCTTGCCACAACAAATTGATGAACATTTTGAATTAGCGGTTCTGCTTTTCAATCGGCATATGGACATCATTCCACTCTTGATCTCATTAAATGCGGTTTCGGTTTCTCGTCATGAATAATAAATCGAGCCCGAAAATGAGATTTTCCGATAATTTATTTCCCTTTGGAAAAGGAAATGTATACAGACCGAAGTGTAGACGACAGACAACGATAGCCAGGGACGTGCCGAGAATATTGGTTGCGTGTGTTATAATTAATTTTTGTTCACCGCATGACGAAAGATCAACCAACCAACGACCAGACAGGCACTGCATGTCCTGATACTTTACAGGAATATTCTCGTAGTTTGTAGCAAGTGCTATTGGGAAAGGTCAATGTAAATCTACCCCTGATAGACATGCCTGACCACACCACTCATAAGGATTGCTGGAATGCAATCCGTTTGTAATTTGCATATTTTCAATTGTCATTTCAAATAGCGTGTTTGCTACCTGAGAGGAGTTATTATTGGGTAAAATTAATTCCGGAGGCTGTTGATTTGGACTATAAATAACTCCAAGTTATGAATATTTATATCTGTGAAGATATTTCTTGATAGGGCTTTCAATTTGTTATATCTGCAAATAATTCCTCTGACAAGGATATGCAATGGAGAAATAGGAAACCTGAATGACTTCCGTGGCAGCGAAAGTTTCCATGATTTGCAATGCATTTGTGGGCTTTCATTAGGCGATTCTGTCCGCCTGTTTTATCAGAACGTTAAGGGTTTAAAAACCAAGCTGGAGGCCTTCAATTTATCCGCGCTGGCTCAGCAACACCATGCCATCTGTATCTCCGAAACCTGGCTGGACGATGCCATAGTAAACTCCGGGCTCCCCGAAGGGTACTCCACTTTCCGCTGTGACAGGGACCGAGATGCTTCTCATAAGTCCACCGGCGGTGGGGTCCTAATTGCAATAAAAGATACACTCCCCGCCGAACTCGTCTTCTCCTCCCCTGGCTTTCCTTTTGATTGTGTTGCTCTTCGTGTCTCCCCGCCCAACTTCCTCCCGTTCATTGTTTCTTGTGCATATGTCCCCTGTGCTAGCCCTTCTCACCTGTACGAAGAATTGTTTGACAGTTTGTCTGAACTCCTTACCGTCAGATTCCCTTCTCTCCCTTTCTTCCTTTGTGGAGACTTCAACTTTCCCATGCTCAATTGATCTAATTATCCTAGCCTTCCAATTCCTTCCAACAACCCCCATTCTTCCTTCCCACTTTCTTCCTTTATGTACGCTTGCTCTACCCTGAATTTCAATACCATCAAAAACTCCTTGGGCCGCACTCTCGATCTCTTCCTTTCCAACCTCCCATAGCGCCACCTCTCTTTACTTCCTTGCACATCCCCATATGTCAAAACTGACGCTCACCACCCTGCGCTTGAATTTGAAGCGGAGCCCCCAACACAAAACCAAGCGTAAACTCACTAAGTTCAACTTCCGCAAAGCCAATTTTGACGGTCTGAACTCAGCTTTATCGTCTTTCAACTGGGTACATATATTAAGCAACTCATGGTGTGATCTAGCTCTTAACACCTTTTACAATATCCTCCCTGATCTCCTCTCCTGTTATATCCCTTCTTCCCCTTCCTGCCTACGTTCGCACTCAACTTGGTTCACAACGGAAGTTCTTATTAACATTTGCTTGAAACATACACTGCGGAAGAAGTTTCGGGCTTCTAAGAATGACGTCGACCTTGCTTACTTTAAGTCTATACGCTCTACTGTGAAGTCAATGGTCAGAAAAGCGCGTAAAAGGTACCTATTGAGCGCCGAAGCCACCCCACCGGCGGTAACTTCAAACTCTTTTGGTCTCACGCTCGCAATTCTCGTAATCCAACTCAATCTCTCCCTTCTTCTATTAGGTTCGCTCACTCCACTGCTAACTCCCCACAACAATCCCACGACCTTCTGTGCAGCTACTTCTCTTCAGTGTTTTCTCTCTCGAGCCCTCCACTTCCTACACCTTTCATAACTACAGACTCCTCCGAATCTCTAGCCATTCCTCTCCCTACGCCCTCCTTGGTTGAGTTCCTTATTGGTAATCTTGACCCCAATGTCGGACCTGGCCCCGATGGGCTTCCTAATCTCTTCCTCCTTAACTGTAGAAAACACATTTCCTTCCCCCTGAGTATAATCTACAACAAAAGTCTAGATGAATGTTACTTTCCCCGTCTCTGGAAAGAGGCCCGTATCATTCCTATCTTCAAGAGCGGAGACCCTTCCTTTGCTGTGAACTACCGCCCCATTTCTCTTCTGTCCTCTTGCTCCAAAATCCTGGAAAGATACGTCAACGAATTCGGTCACCTCATTGTCAAACAGCAGCATGGTTTCGTGAAACATAGATCAACGGCTTCTAATCTTCTGGTCTTTACCAACTTTGTTGCTAAATGCTTGAATTCACGATAGGAGGTGCATGCTATTTATACCGATTTCTCCAAAGCCTTTGATACCGTTGACCATAAAATTCTCTTCTCTAAACTTTCATTACTAGACTTCCCCCCCTCAGTCATCTCCTGGCTTTCCTCCTGTCTCTCATACCGTTCCTGCAAAATTTCTTTTCATCGCCACTCATCTGGTTCCTTCTCCCCTTCCTCTTGTGTTCCCCAAGGCTCTATATTTGGCCCCCCATTCTTCCTATTTTTTATCAATGACCTCGCCTCCATCCTCACCTGCCCGTACTTGCTTTACGCAGACGACCTTAAATTATTTGCCTCTGTTTCGTCTCCTTTGGACTGTGGTCTATTACAGTCCAACCATGATCATTTAGTCCGTTGGTGTTCGGTCAACACGCTAATACTAAATGTCAACAAGTGCCACTGGATGCGCTATTCCCTTAAACCCTGCCCAACATCCTTTTCCTATTCTCTCAGTGGACAAGCCCTTTCACTACTGACCTCCTTCAAAGACCTGGGTGTAATATTCGACGACAAACTTCGTTTCAATTCCCACTTCGTTGACATCATCAATAGAGCTTCCAAAATATTAGGTTTTATCTTACGTTCCTCCTCCGACTTTCCCTCAATCCAGCCCTCCTTAAAACTCTTCAATTCCCTTGTCAGAAACATCCTTGAATATTGCCGTGTAGTCTGGTCCCCCTACCGCATCCGTGATTGCCGCGCTCTTGAAGCTGTACAACGCAAATTCACTCGGACCCTCTTTTACAAAAAGAACCTTCCACGGGTTGATTATCCGTCACATCTCCGTACCATCAATCTCCCCTCCCTACAGCAACGTCGTATCTTCCTTGATATGTGTACTCTTTTCAAACTCTGCAATTGTCTGATGGATTGCTCCGCCAACTCGGATATTACTTTCCGTATCGCCTCGTCTCATAACACAGGTAATGCGGACATTTTTGATGTACCCTTCGCGGAGCTCGAGATTTACTTTCATTCTCCGATCCCGAGGCTTTGCCGGTCCTACAATGCCCTACAGCTTGGGCCCTTTGACTTTATTTCCGTCTCTAGCTTTAAGCGTGAAATAAGCCATTCACTTGCTCCTCCCTCCGAGGACAATATGTAATAAGGAATTTGCTTTCTGTGCATTGTCCTCATATATAAACAAATAAATAAATAAATAAACGTACTGTGAACTGAACTTTTTTTTCGAAGACATAAATATTTCTAAATTTCCACCATCCAAGTTTTTTGCATTTATTTTCTGGGATGCATAAATGTTCCTGCCCGTTCGAACTGCAATAACACTCCCTTCGAGACCAGGTCTCCCAAAGGATAACCTCTTAAAGTGACTTTATAGACAAAGCTCGCCATCCTGAAATAGTAGCATAGTCAGCATTTTCTCTTTTTTTCGGGTAGGGTAGGTAAATGCTTTTACGCACAGAGTGATCACCATCACCATCGGACTGTTGACCAACTTCTTTCCAATCGCCAGAGAGCTAGCCTGGAACTGTTTGTCACATCACTTCGGGCTAGCCCCCGAATTCTTCCGCCGTGGGAAGCCTACAAATCAAGCAATTTCTTTCACTAACGGAAGAGGGGAGAAGAAAGAGAACTATTTGTTCAAGGAGTTCTTTGTTATCTTGCCTCTCCACCGGCCGTGCTCTATCTTCTTTCCAACGAGAAGAACCCGAACGTAATGCGTAACACTACCTGTCAGCAGTAAACATCTGCGTTTGAATAAAGTTATTGGCTAATCCCACCCCAGCTTCCACCAGTAAAAAGGGTCGATAGACATCATCCACAACCTCATTGCAAAAACCCCTACCTGGAGATCGTGCCTTTCTAATCTTGTACAGGTAAGACTGAAAACGGCTGTGCCCACTTAGGGAAACAAAATAGTCAGTCTCACCATGCTTCCGATTGGCCCACACACCTAAGCTGCCAAAGAATCGATCAGTCCATCTGCCTCTCGTTTCATTTTGCCAAGTGAGTTACCACTCATTTAGCGTTCGTTTTCGTTCTTCACGAGCAACCACCTCTTCTCCCTTCTGCTTATACATATATGGAATTACGTTTCTTAGTAAGAAGGGTCACTTAAGGCCAAAACTCTAGCTGCAGCCTTGTCCGCTACTGCTTTGATTTGTTCATCATTGAGTCAAACATCAGTCCACCTTAACCATTGGTTTGGGATCGATATGGGACATGGTGTCGAGTTTACCTTTTCAGCCAGAATTATTTTGCCGGCTTTTTTCAGTTCAGGGATTAAACCTTTAGCAGTGATCTACCAGCTAACCCGTCGCATCAATGTGCCAAGTTTGCTTTGCACCTCTTCCACAGTACGCCCAGAAACAATCACTGCAACATCATTTGCATAACCGACTAGACGCGACTCTTCTGACATATCAAGTCTTACCAAACTATCGTAAGAAACGTTCCAGAGGTCCGATCCTAGGATTGATCTCTGAGCCACTCCAGATGTCACCTCATCCTACTCTGATTTTTTATACCGTAACAGATTTCGCGGCACGTGAAAAGTACTGTCAAGTATGCCTAAAATGTCTTTCCATTTCACGGAATTAAAAGCATTTCTGACATCCAGGGTTGTGGGAAGCACCACCCGCCAAGCTCGGCAGCCGTGTGCTTCTGCTCGATGAACAGCATCCACGACTTGCATGACAACATCAACTGTGGATCTCCCTGCTCTAAAACCGAACTGCCAGGGGGAAAGGTCTCCTGCAGCACCTGTCACTACCTCGCGTCTGCTTCTGATGAGCTTTTCGGGCACTTTTCCAACAATATCAAGCATACAAAATGGTAGGCAGACTCGAGCTCAGGGTCGCCTTCCGCTTTCCTTTTACTGGTCAGCATAAGCTTCGCCACCTTCCAACGAGGCAGAAAAATGCGCACTTTCTGGCAAGCCTTTAAAGAGCCGAGCCCCCAATGTCGGGGCACCAGTTCCTCTGTCGGGATACCATCGGGCCCTGGCGCTTTCCTGTTTTCCATAGAAAGGACTGTCTCTTCCTACTTTTTTTATGGAGAAAATTCGGCAGTTCCCAGTGCCTTCCACGTTGTTCTCGCCAACCTGTACGGCATGCGCAGGGAATAATGCATGTAAAATGTGATCCATCTTCTCAGCCTTGAGTAAACAAGGTTTCCACTGAGCCCCGATCTTTCAGGTTACCAGTTTGTAACCCAGTCCACACGGGTCCCCATTCACCTCGCCAACAGGGAGCTTTGCTCCTGTTTATCTGCTTTTGGTTGATCTGTACTCAATCATTATGGTACATGCCTCCTTCCGGTTATTTAAACGTGCCCAGCAAAGAAGTTTGCAACACTCCTTGCGGCGCTCTGCAATTTCCGCTGTAAACCAACACATAGAAGGTTTGTCGCGTCGTAATGCCCTCCTGGGCAGGGAAACTCCGCATGCCGTCGTTATTACGTTCAAAACTGAATTTATAACAGTGTCAGCTGTAGCGCCACCACCATTGCGGCCCCACCTGCTCCAAGAACTCCGACAAATCTACCGGTGTATACCTTTGCGACGTTCTACGCACAAAAAAAAGCGCGGTGTGGCGCACATCGAGATATTTCGTCACCCATTTTGAAGCCGATGTATTGATAACCGCTAGAAACGGAGTCTTTCAGAACTCACCCCAAGTCCACCAACGACACTAATCATTCCAACGCGATGGGTACGCCGGGAATATTTTCTCGCAGCCTGCGCCCCGGAACGTAGAGGTGGATCGGGTGTTTAAAACTATGAGTCCTGCTCGTGCCATCTGGCCTCTGGCGCCGTAATGGAACTTACGCCTGTGCTGAAAATCCGGTATTGGCTCATCCGATATTAGATAGAATGTACCCAGATGCCAGCGCTGATAAGCACTTGTTCAGCTTTGATCTCCACCACGACCTGGACTGGCAACCAATAAGCTTTGATGATTGGACACCGTCCCAAACCCGTAGTCTGCGCAACGCTCTCATCAGACACGCCACCATCCCTAATTAAAACGCAACTCTCCTTTTCGTAGCAGGTATTCGCTTTATGGCCATGTCTCGCCTCATCTACGCCATATTGCCCTCTTTTCACGTTCCGGCACTGTGAGATGCGAATTGCGTCAACCACGTCCCAGCTCTTTCAAGTTCTGCTCTGTAGATTGGAGACCGCCCCGAACCCGCAGTCTACGCAACTCTCTCACAAACGCGCCACCATCCCTGATTAAAACGCAACTCTCCCATTCGTAGTAGGTATTCGCTTTATGGCCTACTTAGCCGTATCTACACCATGTTACCCTTCTTTAAGGTTCTTGACAGACGGGTGCCCATAATAGAAACATCTGTAACATTTACAACTCGGCCAATTTCGATTTTCCAACTGTTAGGAAGTTTCCACGGGTATTGCTCGGCAACTTTTAGCCAGTTTTTGGCCTCGGGCGTTTGTTGAGGTGGTACCAATCCTGATATTGGTTATCTCTGTGAAGCAGTCAAGGTCACGGATTTTCAGGGCGAACGCTTCACAGAACAGATCTTTCTTTGTTGTCTTCTAGGACTCTACCAAACTTGGAACTTCCTTCCAAAGCAATTCTGATCCGCTATCTTCAGGTTTGATCCTAAAGCGGATTTCATGGAGGAGTTCTACAAAAGTCTTGTTTTCCGCAGCATTAATAAACAAAACTACTGGTCTAGTCCTCCACCGCTTTCCCGGCTTTTCTTTTGATGTCCCACCATTCGCGTCGGCCACAATGTTAAGCAAATGTTTTCTCTGATGCAATGCGGCGCGTTGTTGCCTCTTGTCCTTCCTTGCCTTCTTCTTTTGGGCCCTGGAGTGTACCTGGTTGAAATCCCCCTCAAATGCGCGGTTTTTCGTTCATTTTTTTTCCAGTTCGGTCTGCAGCGGGCCATCTCCTTCCGTTGGCGCTTGCAGTGCTCTTAGTGGGGGAAGGAGGGGTGCAGTTGTTTCTGCTTTCCATGCACCTTCTGCTGCTCTTCATGTCCGCCTGTAGTACGAAATACGATCTGAGCCGATTCATCTCTCAGCTCGGTCCAGCAAGGAACCATCTGCCCAAATCTCACAGAGATTTCAGGGCACATAAGTTCGCTATTTGCTGTGATTATCAGCACATCCAAGTGCAGGTCCTTTTCTCCCTACTTTCTCCATCGTCGGTGCTTTTCCCGGATAGTGAGATAGACTTTTGTTGTCTCAATTCATTGATTGGGGTGTTTTCCTTCTTACGTTTTGATTTTCCCTGGGGGATTCCACGCGAAATTTGGTGAGAGGGCTTGAACTGTGACCCCCACGGAGGTGGAGAATATGGAGGTCGGCAAATATGCAAAGTGATATAGGTGTTCCTGGAAATTTGTCGAGTCTGGCCGATAATTACCTCTCAAAGAGAACTCTCTGATTCGGGACGGATGAGATCCCCCAAAGATTACTTCGTCACAGTGAGGATACCAGCGATACTTGGCCCCCTGCTGTGGAATGTCGTATATAATGGAGTGCCCACTCATTCCGACCGAAAAGTGATAGTCCTGGCTAGAAAAAGCCAGGCTGACCTTGGCGGATGAGAAAACGGAAGGGATCGTAATAGCGAACCACAGAAAGGCAGTGGAAGTCCATAGACAATCAGTTGTTCAAAGTGGGCTATCAAATACTTGGGGGTAATGATTGATACCAAACTGGAGTATGTATGTCAAAAGGCTGGAGTATGTATGTCAAAAGGCTACCAGCACCACAGCGGCTCTCGCAAAAAAGTTCCCAAATATTTGCGGGCCGAAATGGAAATTGATTCTGTCCCGAGAGGTAAGGTCCATTTTAGTCTAGAGTCTACGAAGGATGGCTGAACACGGGGAGACCAACTGCCACATTACCCAGCTGCTCAAGGGAAGCGTTTGTTGTTAAATAGCAGTATCTGTGTCGCTTTGGGTTGGACGATTCGCTGAGTTATCCTGGATGCTGTGGTGGCATAGCTGAGTATGCAGAGAATATTTCACTGCCCAACATTTACCATGGAGAAGGAACTACAAGGAGGCACTTGGAAGCAAAGTGAGCCCAGAGAATATAATTGCAGAGATGCTAGGGTCGTAGAAGAACTGGTTTAAGGTTTCTTCTATAATCGAAAAATTACACAAAGTGCTAAGAAGGAAGCACAAAAGAGGAAAGTAGAAGAAGCGGAATCTTGTGTGTTCTGTAAAGTAGTACCTAAATGGTGGTCCCGGAAGACTGGAGAGAGAGGGTAGTAGTCAATAGGTGCAAATGCGCGGCTGAACTGGAGTGGACGTGTCTTCCTAAAGTTTTTACATGTCCGAGTACGACCAAAAAATATATGCAAAGTGGATGGACTTGATCTCTTTTCCAGGTTAAGGCTCTTGGTCAATTTGGGTGAACTCCATTCGTTAGTCCTTTCTGTAGCTAATAAAATTGCGGAAGAGTTTTTCCTTCATCACTTCGACATTTTTATCTAAAATTACACTTGATTCACGTAAAACGCTTCTAAATTATTCATTAGCTTTTCATTTACCTTTCCAACCCCACCAAGTCATCTCTTGCACTTCCTCACTAAATCCACTGTAAATCTCGCAAGTTTTCACTCAACTTTTTTGCAAATCCTTCTTCCATCATCCCTTAAACATTGTTTGCATCGCATTGCATTGAATTGTATATCATCAAACTTTCTGATACATATTTTCGTTCTATCCTTCATCGCTTTCGAATCTTCCCACTTTCTCCGTAGTTTTGTATACATACTTTGCAACAAACGGAAACTTGATGATGAAATTCATACGGAAAACTTTATGATCAAGAAAAAAGTATGGACGAGTGAAGAGTCATAAAGAATCTTAGATTCTACAAATTGCTGGAAAAGGAAAGGAAATAGGGACATGTACCGGGAAGGATGAAAGAAAAACAGGGATGCTGGCGCTCCCTTCGAACAGCGAAGAGACAAAATTTTATGCAAAACTAGTGCATAAAGTTTTTTGAAAATGTCTGTGAAGTTTCTAATTTTTTTTCGACTTTTCTTCGGGGAGTTTTTTCTTATTATACTTTGCCTAGCACGTCTTGCTTTTGTATTTTAAATCGGGGGAAAATGGAAAGAGATTATTTCCAACTTCCCAGCCCTGCAGTTCTCCCTCTCCCTATACCCTTCCGAGAAAAGTACTTATTGTTACGCTTAAAACAGTGAATTGAAAAAAGAAAATGGAGGGAGGGGATGTTAGGGAAAAGTTTTCTTCTTTCACACTTTGATTGGACTTAGAAAAGTATCATAGACGGAGCGGTAACAAGTCTCGTCCATCTGGTAACTATTATATGCAATCAATGGCAAACTATTAAGGACATCAAGGCAGGCCAGACAGTCCCATACGCTCAGAACATCATTGCCCTTACCAAAGAGGCTTCACTCCAGGCAATTCAGCAACATATCAAATTTTCGCTCCGCAAGCGATGGAAAAACCGCTGGAATATGGTCATTAGTCGCACCATCTTTTCATCAACTTTAAGGCAGCTTATGATAGCATAGTCAGGGTAAAACTGTACATGGCCTTCAGAGAATTCGGCAGCCCGACGAAATTGATAAAACTGACTAGACTGATCCTGACAATTGTGCGAGGCCATATACAAGCAGCAGGATCACTTTCGAGACCATTCAACATCAACAACGATCTAAGACAAGGGGACGCCCTATCATGCGTCCTCTTCAACCTGGCCCTGGAGAAAGTGATTCGCGATGCAGATGTAAATGTGAGAGGCACCATCATTTTCAAGTTCACCCAACTACTGGCCTATGCTGACGATGTTGACATTATGGGAAAAACAACCCGAAATGAACAGCGTTTCTTCATCCAGATCGAGCAAGCGGGACGAAATCTCAGGCTGCGCCTCAAGAAGGCAAGACGAAGTACATGGTGGCAACGTCACCGTCAAAAACCAAAAAACCAACATCATCGAATCGCACTGGTCAAACGAAAGCAGTAAAAATTGTGGACCACAACTGTTCCGCTCGAAACGTCTCACCATAGGGTCATAGCTCTTACTGTACAAGACAATGATCTTGCCAGTCCTCATGTATTCCTCCCCTCTCGGAGACTTGGGTTCTCAGCAAGAAAAATTGCGAACTATTAGCCACGTTTGAGAGAAGAATCCTCCGAAGAATTTTTGGCCCCCTACATGAGGATGGACGATTCCATAGTCTACATAACGACGAAATCTATGAGTGATACCATGACCGCCAGGTTGTGGACAAAATCCAGCTCAACAGGATGCGGTGGACGGGTCACTTTATCCGTATGGATGAGGCTGATCCAGTCCGGAAAGTCTGTAGGGGCCATATCTATGGTAGGAAAAGAAGACGAGGCAGACGCTGCCTGAAATGGAGCGATAGCATAGGTCAGGACGCCAGACAGCTTTTGGGGACATCATATAGACTCCGGGCATTGAAACCACTTGGACTTCGCCATACTCAATTTGACTTTGATAACAGCCTTACCTATACATGAAACTCCAAAAACACATTTCATTTTGAAAAAGAAACATCGAACTTCCCATCTCGCTCAGTTAACAGAAGGTAAGATGTAATCGGTTTAAAGGGACGAAGAGGAAAACCAACTTTCAAGATGTTTGATATAGGTAGAGATGACCTGAATGACTATCCAGGTTGATCAGTCTCAACCGCAATGGTAGCAAATTTACCGAAGTATCTCGTCTCACACGCATATACAGCGCTATCCTAGCAAGGTTAAAGGATATAGGGAGTCCTTTTGAACACCTCAGTCCATGCAGCACGTGACATATCGTGCCGCCATATGTGGCTCTGATAATAGCAATTATATTTTTATATATATTATTTGGCGAATGGCTTCTTCTGAAAGCTTCATAGCGGTTGCACCAAAGCGTGAAGTTGCGCTATACAACTCGGAGGCCGTACCCCTTACATGCGGCGAAAGTATTAATAGGATCACATAACGCGACGGTATCCAATTCCTCAAATTAGTTCGTGTCCATAAATAATTATGCCTACACGGTAGGTACTCACGTTTAATCCTGCCCCTCCATGGACCTTCATGTCCGCTCACTTTAGCTACATTATAACTGGAGAACAAGAAGATTTAATTAAGCGTCGCTCTACTGCTACCACCCATTAGATTTCATGAACTTGGTGGTCGAATTTCCAAATTGTAGACAGGAAAGCATGATTCTTACAATGAGAAGTTGACTGCATATTGCACATCAATTTCACCTAAGTTGGCCTTAACCATGACTAACTGAACATTAATCTGAAGTTCATTACATGGGTCGCCCTCTACCTCTCTAACTGATCTTGCATATCTTTTGATATTAGCATATCCCGTTCCCTTTCTCGTACTCTGACGTACCACAAGGATCCATTTTTTTATCAATGGCGTTCTCTCTCTCCTCAACGGGCTTTGTTTGCTCTTAGCCTGTTAATTTCCAGCCCGCCTCCCTGCCTCTCTGAACTTGAATGATTTTCACAACTGTTTTGCCAAAATGTAAGCTGTCTAAAGACCAAGCTGACGGGTTTCATGCTATCTGCTTTAGTATTCCAAAATTACATCATTTGCATCTCTGAAACCTGGTTGAGTGACAGGATCTTAGATTTCGAGCTCCTCGAAGGTTACTCTATCTTTCGTTATGACAGAGTTTGTGCTTGGCAAAACCACCAATTGAAGTATCCTGCTAAGCCCCCTATCCGCGCCGAAATCAACTTCTCCTCCTGCTCCTCCTCTACCTACCATTCTGTCACTGTAGTAGTCATTCCGCCAAACGTATACCTCTTAGTCACATCCTGTGTATAATTTATCTCCCTCCTTCTCTGTTCAAAAATTACTTCGAAAGATTATCAGAAGTCCTCACCGTTTTGTTCCCTTCTCGCCGTTTCACTCTCTGTGGAGGCTTTATTCTTCCTATCCTCTTTTGGCCTACTACTTTCGACCTGCCTATCCCCCCCCCCCCCCCCGTCTAATTTAACCTCTCCAGAAATCACTTACGTCGCACTTTTGACCATGTCTTCTCTTCTCTAACCTACCTAGGGTTGCCTATCCGAAACCCATCATGCCTCTTCTTACATTGCACCTGATTCCCACCATCTGTCTTCGAGTTTGATACTCAGATATTCCGACTCCAATCACCTTTCGTGCGCAAGCCTGCAAAGTTTAACTTTCGTAAGGGAAACGACAATCGAATGAGTTCTCATTCTCTCTCCATTTTGATGTGACCCATGCACTCAAAACCTTCCATTTCATTTTACCTAATCTTCTTTCCTGTTATGTCCCCTCTTAATTCCCGGCGCTCCTACCCTGTGTGGTTCACCACTGAAGTCCACGAAAAAACTTCGTCAAAAAAGCACTGGAGGAAGAAGTTGATGTCATCTAGAAACTACGCCTACTTCGTTGTCTTTTTTCAAAAGTCTGCGTTTCTCAGTCAAATCCTTATTACTTAAGTCCAGCAAGAAATATCTGACACCTGTTGAAGACTCACTGGAGGACAGAAACCTCAAACTTTTCTGGCTCCTAAACTAACTCCCCCCAACTATATTGTGATTTACTCTGTCGCCACTTTTCCTGAGTCTATGTTTGTTCTCCTCCCTCCTTATCTTCCTTCCCGCTAGTGGATGTAGCCTGCCCCGCATCGCCTATCATTCCCCTCCTTACTCCTCTCCCTGTCGAGTACCTCATTGGTAAACTTAACGGCAGTGTCAGCTCTGGTTACGACGGTCTTCCAGGCCTCTTTTTTATTGAATCCGAACAGTACATCCCCCTTTCCCTATCCCTTATTTTCAACAAAGGCCTCCAAGAGAATAATTGGCCTGGGATGTAGCAGGAGGCTCTCATCGTACCCATCCACAAACTTGGCGATCGTGCACTTGTCGAGAATTACCATCGCACTTCGCCCATCTCCTCCTATTCCACAATGATGAAAAAAATGTCAGTGACTGGTTTTCCGCTCGGGTTTGTAACGTAAGTCCACTGCCTCCAACCTGCTCGACTTTATGAACTTTGTGCCCAAATATCTAAATTCACGACAGGAAATGCATACTATCTACATTGACTTTCCTAAAACCTTCGACACTGAAAATCATAAAATACTCCCACCCAAACTCTTCTCTCTAAGCGTCTTCTTACCATTTGTTGCCTTGCATCTTACCTTTCCAACCGATCCTGCCGCGCCCCTTTTGATGGCGAGATGAGATGAATTTTGGGTGCTTTATTATCTTTATTTTTTATCAACGACCTTCCCTCTTCCTCCTCTTTCAAGCGTAGATTAAGGTTTTCCCTTCCTCCTGCTCCTAAGGGCAATAAATAACTGTGTCTGTTTATTATTCCTTAATAATAAATAAATACATAAATGACGTCCAAACAGTCCTTGAGGGTTTTACGTGAGCACCTGTCTGGACGACTTAATCCCACGGTCTTCTTAAGACACGAATTGATTTTGTCACCACAATCAGAACCCCGCTGAGACAAGCGACAACGATACCAGTCTATACCAAGTGCATGGCTTAGCATTCATACTAGTGGATGCAAGACCTACCTAACCGAACTAAGGAGTACGGCGCCCGTGTTGAAACGCAACACCACGCCGATGCGCAAAGGTCTCTTCTCGCTTGAGCATAACCAACAACGTCCATGAAGCTCCCACTAGGGGGCCAACCGCAAACAACCGAGCTGTACTCACATACAACAGGAGTTCACCCGAAGTATGAGAGTCCAGGAGCTATCCCGGTTTCAATGGCACCAGTATACCCCTGGTAAGGTTTCGTGACCAAATTGCCACTTCAGATGAGTCCCCGTGCAGACTCGGGTCTGATCGCCATGATTAGGTCTTTGGAGCATTCGCCTACTGCATCACGGCCGGCAAACCAAAGTGAGTACAGCGTCTCCCGGCGCCACCACTATGGTTTTGGTTTGGCCGACAGAGTTGCCGCCCCGTCTTCATCAGCGCCACCTCTGAGCACCAATGAGAGTCCATATACCACCAATCGTGCTTGCATTCCTTTTCCAATTTTGATTATGTTCAACTCTGCTCTTTGGACTTCCAACGTAGAAGCAGTCTCGAATATTGCTCCATAATCTACTCCGCTATCCATTAATGTAATGCTCTTGCATTTGAAGAAGTTCAATGAAAATTCACTCGATCTCTACTCTTTTAATCGCCCTTAACCAGAAAAGAACTATTTTTCCCCTTTTACCGGTTGTATTGTACCTATTAATCATAGTATCTCAAGCAAGCCTATAACCGTTAAGAATTTTAGTATACTCCCAAATTTTTCAATTTTGCATCTGGTATTAAGTGTCCCCCAGATGTCGCGACCTGCTTTGCACAAGTGCCGGACACTGTCCCAGAACATCACACTCCGCAAAGAACCTGCAGGCAGTATCCGGAGATATCTCTAGCTTCCTTAGGTGGTATTTTTGCCCCCAGTATCCAGTGATAATTCCCTCTATAATTCGGAGGTTCTCCTTGGTAAGGTTTAAGCAATTCCTTGTGCGCTTGGGTTCATATCCCCCAATAAGCATCCTGAACTGCTCCATTCCTGGTAGGCCCGCCCAGTATAGTTTCCTTAACCTTTCCTTTTCATTTTTTAATTTCCATTCATTGCCATAAACCCATTTCCGATTCCACAGGGGTGCTGGCCAGTGTAAACGCGTCCATGCTCCCTTCTGGGCTAGCTCATCCTTCGATCCTTTTTACCCGCTTTCGAAATACCACTTCTGCCCGCCTCCATGTCGTTGGTATATATCCCAGTGCTATTCTCCCCATTATCACCCTCAGAAAGGACTTTCAGATGGTTTGTAGGCCTCCCTAGATTAGTGCTGGAAAAATGCTATCTACTGCGGGTGATTTCAGTGGTTTGAAAGTTCCCACTGCCCACCTTACCCTAGCTTCTAAGCATACCTCTTTTGCTAATTTCCAGTTCTCCTTTCTTCCCCTTTTATTCATTGCTGGGGTATCAGGCAGAATGTTGTCGCCTTCCACCGTGGGGTAGGACCCCGGGAAATGGGTTCTGAGAAGCAGGTGTATACTGTCCTGCTCATTCTCGGTAAATGTTCCATCTTCCTTCTTCAAACAGACAGAAGATATTGCCCCATCTTTGGTTACAGCCTTGCAAAGCCTAACTGCATCTGCTATCTGTTCGATCCCTTCACAGACTTCCCTGAAACTGTTCCGTTTTGCTTCCCTGATCGCGTTGCTATACGCGGTCAGTGTATTTTTGTACCTTGGCTAGTTCACGCTTGGTCTTGCCCTGGTGAAGAGTTTTCGTACCTCTGTTCTCTTTCTGGCTAGATTCCTGTTCCACAAAAATACATGCCTAGATGATTAACTGTCTTAGCTGGACAACTGGTCTCATATGTGTCAATGATGACTGTGTTCAGGTTTTCCAACACTATTTTTAGTTCCAGTTCACCCCCGATGTCTTCTTGAAGCCATATTGTTGCTCAGGTGCGTTATATAGGAATCCCAATCCGTTCTCCTGGGACTCCTTGTTATTCTTTTTATTTCGGAGTTACCCTCAATGTCGAATCTGATTATCCTGCGATCAGACATAAAGGGCTCATCCGACACCCTCCAATTCCTGACCAGCCCCTTCATTAGAGTATTCCCTAGAGTTATGTCTAGTACCTCTTATCTAGTGTTAGTCACAAATGTTGGAGTGTTCCCTACGTTGTGTATTTCTAACTTATTGCTAACAATAAATTCAAGAAGGTACTCACCTCTCCGATTGGTGTCGCTGCTTCCCCAGACTTCGTGATGGACGTTGGCATCGCAACCAAGGAGAACTGGTAGCGGTCTCTTCTCACAGTACTTCACCAGTTCAGCGACTACCTCCGGTGGAAACCGGATGGCGTCTCTTGGAAAGTAGCCCGATGCCACGACTGCCTCTCGAGTGTTCGTCCCGGCTTCCAGTGAAACTTGGATTGTCACAAGGTCTCCGGTCAGGAACTCTGAAAGACATATATATTTTAAATTACGTTCAAGAACTATACCAGCTCCTGGTTTTTCACAAAAGAAGTCTCAAATTACCTGCACGCTTCCTCCTTGCAAAAGATGAATTTACCCCCGGTACACCCAGGGCCAGCACTATTCCAATGTTCTCCTTCGAACTTACCCTTGAAATTACCACAGATGCAGCTTTCACATGGTGGAGGTTTATCTGGGCCATTGGCTCCGTTATTGTTTGGAGGTCTTCTCCACGGTCGAAGTGTCGCCCTCCTCCTCCGGTACTTTCCGCCTCTATGGCTTTCGAGAATTTTCCGGGTACTTCGGTATGGTTTTCACCCGGTGTCTCCTCCGAGGTTTCTTTCCTCGGCTTTTCCCGGTGCACATGCACAGGTATGCTGCAAAATCGATAGTTGATATAGCAACTTCGATGTTTGATTGTCACAAGGGATCGGTCATCTACCCCGATCGTGAGGAGTCTACCCTTGCCTTCCACCTTGCTTCTGAAGACTCTTCATATTTGTCGGGAAACATTTTTAGAAGTTCAAGTTTTAATTTTTTGGGAGCATTCCCTTCATGCTAATCTCCGCTGCTCCCGCTTTCTTGGCTCCGATAAAGATGGCTTAGGTCCATCCTGTATCTTCTTAAGGGCCTCTTCTGGTTTCAGGCCTTTATTCAGATTACACAGTTATCATTTAGTCCCTGCGCCACTGAATCCTTAAAAATCCAACCTGGTCTACCAAACCACACTCCAATTAAAAATGAACCCATCCATTGTACCCCAATTGGGTTCATTTTTCTCCTTCTCCTCAAATGCAAACTACACAACATGCCAACCAGATAACATTAATATGCTAATTTACTCCCAACTATAATGAACACATCCCCATTTGCATATCCTTCCATTCCTACACCGATGAATTATTAATCGTCGCATAAATGCATGTAAACGTCTCCAATTATTTTTCAACAAGCTAAAGACAATGACTTCCATGTTCCTAACAAGGAGACACTTTTCTAGTTGTTACTTGGAAAAGGATTTTTCACTTTTATGTTTCTAATATGCAAAACCAGTTTGGGGGTGGACAGCAATGAAAAATTCATTAAGTGTGAGTTAATGATACTTCAGTGTGTGAAAAACAACAGTTTGTCCTGTTTTTCGAGAAGGGTAGAAAGTTTGTAATGAATTGAAATGATTGTGTACTTCAGGGACAGGATAAATTAGAGGAAACATTTCTTGAAAAAAAAACGCAAATCAGATGCAATTAGACAGGAAACTGTGAATGAAGTTAGGATTATTCAGATTGACTCATTTAGATACAACGAAACTGGATCAGGATGTTGGCATTGAACTGAAAAATATTTTTGCACTTAGAAGTATCGTAATATCCATTTCGATCCAATTAAACGTGATAAGGTACTTCAAATTCAGAAGCTGGAGGTGAATAGCATTCTATGAGTTCAACCCTCAGTTCTCATGGTTGGATAATAGGATCATACTGGGTGTACTTGCAAGAAAAGGATCCCAATCACTGTTTGCAGAACCAGAAGCTGCCTTTGCAGTTAGCATTCGTTGGCATTCGATGAGGAACATTGGCCAATGGATAGTGAACACCGATGGGCTACAGGGACAGCAATCCCAGACAACAGGATAGACGGCGAATTAAAGAACCCAAAATCCGGCTGTCAAAGGGTAGTATAGGTCCCAGGGCGAAACGTGGATTGATACCCACGATGGAGCACAAAACCTGGGAAACGCCTGCTGAACCAGCACCAGCAGCTACTAAACCTTATCTCCACCTGCACGAAGTGATCGCTGGGAGTTCTTTGTTTATGAAAAACTGCAGACGTAGATGGATGAAGGTGAGTATGCTGCGCCTAAAAACGAAACAAAATATACCAACTGATCCTTCAAGTTGGGGGTTTGGTAGGGCTCACAACCCTAGACGGAAAACCGATGTTACGAAGCCGCGGAAGGAGCCTCGGACAGGATGGATTTCAAAACAACGAACCCAGTAAAAACGACGGATAAACCCGAATTTCCGAATTTCACTACACTACACACCTCTTCAATTCCTTAAAGACTTCCTTTCAACTTTTTACCTAAAGTTCCCCCACACAAAATAGGACTCCTTTCATTACCACCTGCTTCGCAACTTTAAATCACGCATTTCCCCAAATGAAATCTTACGTTCTCATCCTTTTTGCCACAGGGTTGCGTCGCGTCAATCCAATTCACTTCCACGGAAATTCCAAATATTTTCCGTGGCAAGATGGAACCAAGTGCGGATTGTGAAAAGTTGAAGGAAATAAAATTTGGCCTAAAACAAGCCTAAGAAAAAATATATTTGTGTATGTGTAATGCTTAAATTTTTCTGTTTGGCTGTTGATTGCACGAAATTCTGCTCCCTTGGGATAGATTCTCGGGGCCAAGTTAAACAAGCTATTTTCTTTCCATGGTAGTCTCGCCAATATTGACGTTGTCCTTGCAGTGATACAGTTTAGATGGTTGTATCTTAGATACTTCTTCAGCGAGGAGCCTAGACGATACTATTCAGAGTCAATGCAATTTCGTCCTTGGTGGGAGATGTTGGTAGTACAGAACGGTTGAGATTAGTCCCTTGTGGAATAAAATAGTTCTCCTCAGATGCCATAAAATCTGTGATGACTTTATCATGCGTTGGATTTTCAGTAAAACCATCAGTTTGTTACATGAAAGGAAGAGTTTGACAACATCTTTCCTGAAACGTATTGAATTTATTTACAGAGTCCTGCGATTGATTTTAAATAAAATGGTGATAAGATGGGAAAAGAGAACATATCCCACAGGACTGCCTTAGGCCATTGACAGAGTAAGCAACTTTTAAGAGGCTAAAAAACGTTTCTGAACTGTAAAGACGTATTTCGGTATAACTACTACTACACGTTGTAAAAATTTTAAATTTGGTGCCGGACACTGTCCCAAAATGCGTATAGAGGTTTTCATACACTCCAGGTAGAACCTGCAGGTAGTGTCCGCGGATATCCCTAGCTTCCCTAGATGGTAGCTTAGTCAGCATTGAACAGTGATGATTCGGGGGTTCTTCTTGGTGAGGTTTAAACAGTTCTTTGTACGCTTGGGTTCGTATCCCCCAATAAGCACCATGGACTGCTCCATTCCTAACAGGCGAGACCAGCAGTTCCTTCGTTCCTCTTGCTTTTTTAATATCATAGCCATCAGCCCGTTTCCGATTCCACAGAAGGATTCTGGCCCGTGGAACCCATGGTATCCAGACCTTGTTGAACGAACCGAGGATATTCAGGTTCTCAAGGCATTCCCATACCAGTTTAGAGTTCACCTGGTTGGACCTAAGTGACTCGATCGCTGCTTGCCTGCCAGTCAGAATAAAAATATTCTGCCCCTGTAGTTCCTTTGATGATTAAAGGAGGCACATCTACCTATGGTGTACATTTCGGCCTGGAATATGCTAGTATACCTATCCATTGACTTCAACTATATTTTCCTTAGTCAAATGACCCCGGCACCCGCTCCCTCTACTATGAAGGATCCGTCAGTGTACCAATTATTAAGCTGCTGGTTTAAGTATATCACAGCCACGCTCTCTCAGTTCGTCTTGTTACTACAACTTGTATTAAACTTCTTATCGAAATGAAACCTCTTTGTCTTTGTGCCCTTGGTATCAGTAATTCGGGATACTACCTAGAAAGAAATACCCCAATCCGTTCTCCTAGGATTCATTATTCATCATCATCATCAACGGCACAACAACCGGTATCCGGCCTAGGCCTGCCTAAATAAGGAATTTGTTCTTCTTCTTTAGCCTTTGTCCCGTTCACAAGCGGGATCGGCTCGTAGTGATCGGTTTCGCCATTTGGCTCTATCGAATGCCTAATCTGGGTGTATTCTCGAGGCTTTTAAATCCCCATCCAGCGTATCAAGTATCGTTGTTTATGCCTGCCTTTTGGTCGTTTACCATCAACTTCGATGTTCAGACCAATCTTGGCAAGTGAATTCTCGTTAGCACGAATTGCGTGACCATACCATCAAAGACGCCTCTCTCGCAACTTTTCCACGATCGATGCGACCCCATGACGATCGCGGATATCCTCATTTCGGATGTGATCAAAACGTGTCACACCACTAGTCCAACGTAACATCTTCGTCTCCATTACTGGAAGACGCCGTTCATTGTCTTTTATAGTTGGTCAACACTCAGAAATCCACCAATTCGATATCCGCAAAAGTTTTCTGGCGTCCTGACCTACGTCATCGCTTCACCTCAGGCAGGATCTGCTTCGTCTTCTTTTTCTACCATAGATATTGCCCTTATGGACTTTCCGGGCTGGATCAACTTCACTCATACCGATTAAGTGACCCGCCCACCGTAACCAATTGACCCGGATTTTATCCACAACTTGACAGTCATTTTTCTTGCTAAGGACCCAAATCTCCGAGGAATACATAAGAACTGGCAAGATCATTGTCTTGTATAGCAAGAGCTTTGACCCTATGGTGAGACGCTTCGAACGGAACAGTTTTGGTAAGGTGAAATAAGCTCTGTTGGCTGCCAACTACCGTGCGCGGATTTCATTGTCGTAGCTGTTATCTGTTATGATTTTCGACCTTAGATAGGAGAAAGTATCAACCCTCTCAAAGTTTTAGTCTCCTATCTTTGTTCTTCCCGTTTGACCAGTGCGGTTTGATGTTGTTGGTTGGGTGGTCTTCTGTGCTGATGTTGCCACCATATACTTTGTTTTGCCTTCATTGATGTGCAACCCAAGATCTCATGTCGCCTACTTGATCTGGATGAAGGCAGTTTGTACGTCTCGGATCGTTCTTCCCATGATGTCGATATCGTCAGCATAGGCCAGTAGTTGGGTGGACTTAAAGAGGATCGTACCTCTTGCATTTACCTCAGCATCACGGTTTACCTTCTCGAGGGCCAGGTTAAAGAAGACGCATGATAGATCATCCCCTTGTCGTAGACCGTTGTTGATGTCAAATGGTCTTGAGAGTGATTCTGCTGCTTTTATCTGGCCTCGCACATTGGTCAGGGTCAGCCTAGTCAGTCTTATCAATTTCATTGGAATACCGAATTCTCTCATGGCCGTGTATAGTTTTACCCTGGCTATGCTATCATAGGCGGCTTTAAAGTCGATGAAAAGATTGTGCAACTGATGTCCATATTCCAACAGTTTTTCCATCGCTTGCCGCAGAGCGATAATCTGATCTGCTACTGATTTGCCTGGAGTGAAGCCCCTTTGGTATGGGCCAATGATGTCCTGGGTGAATGAGGCTATCCGGCCTAGCAAGATAATGGAGAATATATTATAGATGATACTCAGCAACGTGATACCTCTATAATTGCTGCACTGCGTGATATCTCCCTTTTGATGCATGGGACAGATAATGACTCTTTGCCAGTCATCAGACATTGATTCGCTGTCCCACACCTTGAGCACAAGTTGATGAACCACTTGGTGTAACTGGTCACCACCATATTTAACCAATTCGGCTGTAATTCCATCGGCTCCTGTTGACTTATGATTTTTTAGCCGATGAATTGCACGGGCTGTTTCTTCTGTACTTGGTGGTGGCAATATTTGTCCATCGTCTTTAGTTGGCGAGACCGCTAACTCGCCGATGTTCTGGTTGTTCAGTAGCTTATCAAAGTGCTCAACCCATCGCTCCAATATGCCCATTCTGTCGGAAATCAGATTTCCCTCCTTGTCTCGGTAGGATGAACATCGAGGTGTGTAAGGCTTCATCCTGCTGACCTGTTGGTAAAACATCCGCGCATGGTGCGGTTGCTCCCTGTACTTTTCTAGTTCACAGACTTTTTGGTTCCCCCAGGCTTCCTTTTTCCGTCTGTGAAGTCGCTTCGCCGCTCGCCGGAGTTCGTGATAAGTCTCCGCGCATGCCTGCGTTCTTTGAGAATGCAGCATCACTAAGTATGCGGCATTCCTCCGTTACGTTGCTAGCTTACATTCATCGTCAAACCAAGCATTCAGACTCTCTTTGCGGCTGGGGCCAAGTATGTTTGTAGCGGTATTTATGATAACGTTCTTCAGGTGATTATGAAGATCATTTGTTGATGCTTCATCTCCAGGTCCTCTGTTGACTGCGGTTATTGCGGCATCCATTTCCCTCTTATAGGTGTTGCAGAAGGATGTGTTGTGGATTGCTTCAGTGTTAACTCTCACTTATTTGTCAGAGGGGATTGTAGGTGGTGTTGTTATTCGAGTTACCATGCAAACGAGATAGTGATCCGAGTCTATGTTTGCCCCCCTATATGTTCTGACATTCATCAAGGCTGAAAGGTGGCGGCGTTCGATCGACCTTTGTCGTTGCCGGGTTCGTCGTTGTGTTATCTGTCCAGTCCGAGGCTCCTGTTGTGGCTTCGTAACAAGTTGTTTTCCGTGTAGGGTTGTCAGCCCTACCGAACCCACAGGAGGACAGGAGGACCAGTTGATACAATTTGTCCCATTTTTAGGTGCGGGAGACTCGCCTTCATCCTTCTCCGTTTGCAGCTTTTCGTTAAGAAAGAGCTCCCAGCGGTCACCATATCGAGGTGGAGATAAGGTTTGGTAGTAGAGGTGTTGGTGTTGGTTCAGCAGGTGTTTCCCAGGTTTTATGCTCCATCGTGGGAACCAATTCATTCATTTTTATGCTTTTTATTTCGGAGTTGTCCTCAATGTCAAATCTGATTACTCTGTGATCTGACGTAGAGGACACATCCGGAAAAGTGGTAATGCCTCCTCTCACAATAGTTTACCAGTCGAGCGACTAACTGCGGTGAGATCCGAGTGTAGTGTCCTGGGACGTAGTCTAATGCTATGACTGCCTCTCGAGTGCTCCCGTCGGCTTTTCGCAAAAGGAGTCACAAACTACGTGCATGCTTCCTCCTTGCAGACCACGTAACTGCTCCCAGTACACCCAGGGCTCCTGAGCCAGCACTATTCCAATGTTCTCCTTCGAACTTATCCTCGCATCCGAATCTTTATCGCGGATGTGGCTTTCATATAGTGAGGGTTTATCTGATTATCTTTGTGCTTACCATTGGCCCCGTTATTGTTTGGAGTTCTTGTCAACTGTCGGAGTATCACCCTCCTCGTCCGATATGGCGCTTTCTTGCACGTTCACCTTAAGCCCTAGAAGAAGTGTAGGTCGTGCAGCCTAGATTCTTCACTGGGCAGCAGATCTGCTTCCCTGCTTGATCCAATCTTTTTCGCCTCTATGGCCTCTGAGATTCCTTCGGGGACCTCGGTAAGTTGTCATCCAATGTCTTCTCCGAAGGGTCTTTCCTCGGCTTGCTATATACCCTTACCAGAAAACAAGCTGTCCTATCTGGAAGAGGTGGAGGGGTGTAACTACAAGGCTATAAGGCTGGAAATCCATTAGCACCTGACCGTAGAGGCTCGCACCCTGAAACAGCGATGGCCCCAATCTGAATAGCAATTGCTTATTTGTCCCTGATATTAGTGAAATAAATTGCCATTTTTCACTATCACTGAAATCTACATAAATCAGTTTATTGCGGTAATTAACCTTGAAATAGATTAAATTTAAATTAAATGTTCGTTAAAGTCATCCTAAATAACTTTACAAGTTCGGATCTATATCAGAACAAATCGAAACTGTTCAAGCATTATTAATATCACAAACAAACATCATTTAAATTTCATCACCAACTGCTCTCTCTCCATTTCCATCTTTTTCTTGCTTTTTTCTCCAAAACCATCTAAAAAACTTTTCTCATACAAATACTAAGAAGCTTGTAAAAGATACGACATTTAAATTTTTAGTTTTTCTTCAGTTCACTTTCATTTCGTCTAATAGAATGTTGAAAGTTTCGAACGGTCGCTTGTAGGGATAGAAAGTTATAGTGTGGACAAACGAGCGGCCAGGACTATAAGGACAACTACGAAGTATGAGCGAGTACGGGAAAACTAGAGATAATTTTAATTTCAAATTAACTTTTGAGAAAGTTTATGTGTTTTCTTGAGAAGTTATGCAATTAGATCGCTTAATTTTTCCAGACAAATTCGTCACACTCAATTTTCTATTCAATTCAGGTTTAAATTCAATTTTAAAGATTTTTTTTAAAGATAGTTTCTTAAAGTCGATATTTTGGGGATGTTAAGTAGTTCGGAAGGTACAAAAAATTAAATGAAATAATTGAAATTTGAGACTTAATGGGATTTTCTTTTTTTTCCTTGGGGTAGGGTAGGTGAATCCATTTACGCACACAGTGTTGGACTCCCGGTACGTCATCGAACTACCAACTAAACACCTCCCCATCGCCAGAACTAGCCTGGAATCGTTTGTCACATTTCTTCAGGTTAGTCCCCGAACTCTCCCACCTTGCGGAACCTTCAAATCAGGAAATTCCTTTCGTCACCGGGAGGGCAAGGAAGGAAGAGAACTGTCAGGGAACCCCCTGCCATGCGGCTGCTCCACCGGTCGAGCTCTATCTTCTTAGCAACGAGAAGGACCAAACATAATGGGAAACACGGCTCCACCTGTCAGCACTCCTCAGCATCTCTTCGACAATGTTGTCTGGGGAGCGATCCCCCGTGTTTAAATAGCGCTGCTGACGAACCCCATCCCACCTTCTACAAGAGAAAAGTGTGATAGGCGTCGTTCACAACTCCATTGCAAAACACACAATCCGAAGATCGCGCCTTTCCAATCTTGTGCAGGTAAGACTGAAAACCACCATGTCCAGAATGTCTACCATTTTACGGAATTAAAGGCGTTTCTGACGTCAAGCGTTACGAGGAGCACCACCCGTCGAGTTCGACGACTATGTGCCTCCGCTCCTCGAAGGCATCCACGACTTGCATGACATCATCAACTGTGGATCTCCCTGCTCTAGAACCAAACTGCAGGCGAAATAAATCTCCGGCAGCGTGTATGGCTTCAGCGAATCTACTTCAGTGTCAAGTATATATAGTATATATATAGCGGTATGAAGACGGCGACTCGTGGTCGCCTTTTCCTTTGTGGACGAGCAGGGAAAAAAAGAAAAGTGGACTGTCTCCTGCGGTCTCCACGCCGACGTCATCATCCCATACGGGGTGCGCAGGGAATAGTGGCCTTACAATGCGATCCATCTGCTCGACCTTAAGTGAACAGGTTTTGAACAGAGCCTCAATTTTTCGGGTTACCCGTTTGTAACCGAGTCCCCACGGGTCCTCATTCACCTCGTCGACCAGATCCTGCAAGCAGCAAGCTTTGCCCTCATTTATTGTGCTGCGGAGTCTCCTTTGGGCTGATTTGTACGACGTCACTATGGTTCATGGCTCCTCCTGGTCGTCGTGTTAAACGGCGGAGCCTGTGGCATCGATTTACGACAGTGTCGGCTGCAGCGCCACCGCCCTTGGAGTACCCAACAGCGCGGCCTCACCTGTTCCAAGAGTTTCGACAAACCTCCCAATGTTCACTTTCGCAGCGTACCATGCACAGAAAGAGCGGTGGGGTGGCGCAGAACGAGAGTTTGTGTCCACCACTTGGAAGGCAGTCTATTGTGGGTCGCTTGGCAAGAAGTCTTATAGAACTCGACACCCCTCCACCAGCGACACCAGTGCCTCCGACACGAAGGTTACATCTAGAATGCTTTTCTCGCCGCCCGGGCCCCGGAACGTTGGTGTAGAACCGCTGTTTAGAACTACCAGTACTGTTCTCGCCACAATTTTCACGATTCGTCTCCCTCTGGAGTCTGTGTGAGGCATCCCCCATTCAAGAACCCTAGCACTGAAGTCACCCCCGACCAGGATCCGCCCATTTATGCCTAAGATAACGTCCTCCAAAGCATCAAGCCTCCGTCGAAACTCTGGCATCGTCTCATTCGCCGTAAGATACGCACTATAAAAACCTTATCCCTGAACACCGAATCCATACAAAGCCGTCCTCTCGGCCTTGGGTAAGAATCCTAAGGAGAGTGCCGTCCCGAACCCAAATGACAGCGGTACCTGGTATGTCACGGTGCCATGAAACTGGATCCTTGTTGGTCACTGATGAGTACGAAATCAACTTTGGTCTCCGCAGCGAAGTGCGCTAGCAACTCGCGAGTGGTTGCACTCCGGTGCATATTGATCTGTAGGATGCGAATCATGTTGACCGCGTCCTAGCTCTTTCCAATTCTGGTCTGAAGACTGGGCGCCGCCCCGAGCCCGCAGTGTAGGCAATGTTCTCATCAGTCGCGCCACGGTTCCTGCATAGGACGCAGCTTTCCTTTTCATTGCATGTGTTCGCTTTATGGCCTGCCTGACCGCGTTTACGGCATGTTGGCCTTCTGTCAGGTGCCCGACAGATTGCAGATGTATACCCATAATCCAAACATCTGTCACATTTGGTTGGTTGCGGCGACCTGGATTCGTATCCTACACACTATCCAACCAATTCTCAATCTCTTCAATTTTCCCGCTGTTTCAAAGCTTCCTCGCATATTGCCCGCAGAGGTGATACCAATCCGGGCATTGGTTACCTCCGGACATTTGCGTTTGATGGCTTTTTCTACCTCGTTCCTTTCCGTGAGGCAGTCAAGGTTTCGGATTTCCAGAAAAGACATGGGTTTTAGGTTGGAAACCAAAGCTTTTTCTCCCAGAAGCCTCTCGACTGCTTCACAAAGCGTAACTTTATTTATTGTCTTCGGGCCTAGTTCGACTAGAACTCCACCACCCTTCGTTTTATGAATGGTTATCTTCGAGTTTAATCTTCCGCAAAAGTCTTGCTTCCGTCGGCTTAATAAGCTGAGCTGGCGGTTTAGTTCTCCTTCGTCTCCCCACCTTTTCTTTTGGTGCTCCGTCCTTCGTATCCGCCTTAATTTTAGGCACAGTTTTTTTTGATGGCGCGACGTGTTGTTGTTGTCTCTTGTTCCTCTTCGCTTTCTTCTTTTGAGCCCTGTGGAATACCTGAGTGAAGTCTCCTTTAGAGGTCCCTTCCTCGTTTCGTTTTTTTCTCAGTACGCTCTGCAATGGACTGTCTGCGATCCGTTTGGTACTCGTAGTGTTCTCGTCGCGAAGAGCGGTTGTTTCTGCTTCCTGCGGATTTTCTCTTACTCTACATGTCCGCCTATAATATGAAATCCTGTCCAGAAGCTCCTCCGGTTCCATTAGCCCATTTTTCACTCATTTGCTGATGTTTTTCTGGAAGAACGTTGCAGATCGGATGCGCTTCGCAACTGCCACGCATTTCTTAATAAGCCTTTCCTCTTCAGCTTTCGCCAGAGTAGCAGTCAGCCCACCCACTCGGCTTATATTTGAAACCATTTAGTTAGTTTTGGCAGTTTCCACTGTGCCTCTTTCCGTAATTATAGCACTGTGTGGTATGGTCTGGGTTCCTGTCTCCGTTGCAGGTGCCGCATCACTTTGCGAGTCCGTCTCTCTGTCTGCGCGTCCCGATGTCTCGTTTGGATATTTCAGCCCTTGTTGTTTCCTTCGCTGGGCACTGAGACGAGCGGCGCATTTTCATGCTGGGAAAAAAGGCAGCCAGCTCACTCTCCACTTCCACTATCTCCTCGTTTGATTTGTTTTTGTTCGCCATTTAAATTGTTTACAAGCGCATCGTGGGCAAGGGACCGGGTCGCAATAGTCAGAAACGAGTATACCCTCGGGGAAAAAGCCCCTACCCCAGTTTCCTGAGGCCTAACCTACGATTAGCTGATCCCGGAACTCACGGACGGATCAGCGCTCGCTCGGGGCAACGCGGTCAACTAATACCAGTTTAATGCACACTACCCGACCAGGGTTCCAAAGGGGCTGGCCCCTGATACACGCCACAACTACCATCTTGGCAGAACTAGGCTCACATCACCCCATCGACGTCGACAAGGAGTTATCGAAGTCTCCGGGGACAACCAGTGTGTCCTGGTGTGTATCGGTCATTAGCAGTTGGCTCTTCCCCGAGAGACTTTCTCGAGGCTACTACCTAGGACGCAGGTATCGTAAGCGACCCGTTAAGGTTCGTTGACGACCCTGAGGGAGACTTAATGGGATTAGGAGTAGTTGAAAGGAACAAAGATACGTGAGAAGCATACACAAAGTGGATATCAGATTAAAGAATAATACACTTCAACGGGCTTTATAAAACTAATAGTATCTGGAAAAAGAATTGTAAATAAATATCTAATTATGCTTTGAACTCCAAAACCATCTAAGTCAAATCTTACCCAAATACCTATGCATTTTCCTTCAAACATTTTGAAATTTGTCCGCCGCCCGATTCACCCACATTTTCCCAAGTACCACAATTTTCCCAATACTCCTGAGCAATATCTCCCACACAATCATCCACCTCCTAACAAGCAATTAGAAGATACTCGAGGGTCAACTTGAATCGGTTTACAGGAAATAGTAAAGCACTGGCAGCTGTAGACACATGAGTAGGTCAGGTCATAGTCGAATCCTTTTTCCCTTTAACCATTCTCGTTGTCCGAATAGCACAAAAAAGGACTCTCCGAAAAGGTCATTAACTATACACTCGCAAAGGATTGTAAACTCAAAATGTTTAGGAGACTACTGGAAAGCGGATTATGTTAGGAAGTAATTCCCCAATTATTGGAGGATAAAGGTGTAGTTCATACGTGTCAGCCTTTATTTGCTGGTTTGCACAGAAGAGGATGGAACAGTTTTGGGTTGAATTGGCTGTGAAATTGTGGCTGTCGGGTTTTGGTAGGGGCCATTTACAATGCACTACAACTTGATTTTATTTAAAGAGCTGTAAATTGGTCCCAGCAAAGCTCGGAACCCATGTATGCCAGTCCTTAAAATAAATATTGACGTGCTATGTGAAAGTAGAAAAGGGATGACTACTGAAGGGAAGCGGATCAATTCCAGAAGCCGAGCCTCACTAAATTGCTTCCATTTTTCAAAATTCATGAAATAATTCATCTGGCACAATGATTAAATTATTGTCCCCGCCATATTGTGATGTAACCTTCAAGTCCTTGTCATACTTCCTGAAACCTTAACTCTGACAAAAAATGCCTCACGTATTACAAATATAAATCACAAAGGAATATATGGGATTTTGAAGACATTAAGGTGTTACATTTTTTCATAAATCACAGAAATGTAGCTTAGTATCTTTTATCTTGTGGAATAACGTTCTGAGGATTCTTACACAGAGACTACTTAAGGGCATTTATTGGGGAGAAAATAGGGATGGAATTGTGAAAGACTTCCTGTAGTGAAACTGTTGCTTTCGGCAAATTTTAGGATCATTTTTGTCAACGTTAAGGCGATTAATTATTTTTTTATTACTATAAATAGTAAAGTATGGCTTGTGAATAGGGGCGATTGCATGGGGGATATTTTGGTGGTGATTTTACAAATAAATTCCAGATTATTTATTAATCTTTGTACTGAACGAATATGTATGTATGTTTGCCATTTACCCATTAGTGGCGTATAGCGCGCTAATCACATCTGCGCGCCAACATTCGCGGTTGCCTGAAATACTCTTCAGCTCCCCAAACGATTTGCTGAAACTCATGGCCTCTTCCTCTACTGATCTGTGCCAAGTGCTCTTGGGGCGACGCATTTGTCGGTCATCCGGCCAGCTGGCAATGCAGTTGTCACCCTTCCTTAATGTGTGACCTATCCACTGCCACTTTTGCCTTCCGATCAGAATGCGTACGAGTGGCAGGCCCGTGTGCCAACCAATTCCTTTGTTTGAAATAATACGAAGGTCCATGACCCGGTGAGAGTAAACAGATGTCATCAGCGTAGTCGTGGTATTTGAGGAAGGATGTCATAGTCCATTGAATACTTCCACGTCCTCCAGACAAAGCAGCATGAGAAACGTCACCGATAACGACAAGATATAATATCTGTGACAAGATGGAACCCCGGCGGACTCAGGTTTAAACCTCAAAATCCTACCCCGGTGCAGCACCTGAGATTTTGCGCTATCATATTCCGCTCTGATAATAGCGATTTCTCCGGAATACCTTACCTGCGTAGAGCACTCCAGACACCCCCCCTCCCCCTGTTCACGCTATCGAAAGCTTCCTCGAAATCGATAAAGAGCAGGCGCAACCAAAATCTAAGCTCCGCGCACTGTTACAAAATGATCCGTAGAGTGATGATGTGGTCAATACAGGAGAATCAGGAGCAGAAACCAGCCCGCTCTTCGTAGATGAAGTTTTCGAGATGTTCTCTTGGCTTTGGTGCGTTCCAAGATTATTTTGACTGCTATTTTTGCAATGGCCTTGTAATAGCAGAAAGGATTGAGGATGGTCAAAAAACCATACTGAGACCCTGAGAAAGGAAAGAGCTATCCCAAAGCTAAAAAAAAATGCATAATTGACCCAGAAGATGCATCCGCAAATATTTAAGGTCCATCGAAGTGCTCCGTCGATACCTGCCTACACGCCTCTGTGCTAACCAGGCTCCTTTGAACACTTCGATCGCTTACTTGTCATTTTATAAAAATTGAAGTGACCTTTTCGATGCATGGGTCAGCACTGGATTCTAAAAAAAATAGACAAATCGGGAATTCGCACGACTCATTGAAATAACCAACACGCGAGGTAAACCTGAAATTCAAACATAAAGAATAATAGCTCGGCCGCGTGCGTAGTTCCGTAAAACTCTGGACCTGCGTGCCGTGATCACAAAGGAGAATCCGCGACGGATCACCTCCTCGATTGTAATTTCCTCTACCCCGGATGCATGGTAAAGTGCGGCCTACAAGGTTTTCACCCACCCTTGGCATCTTCCGATCAATCTATTGGACCCACGTACTGGACAGAACGCGTGAATTTTTGAGAAATGGTACGTGAGGGATCGGAGTTCTCAAAGGACCCCCCTCCCAAACATTCCCGAACTTGGCTACCACAGAGGCGTGTGAGCACGTGTTGATGGAGAAATCCCGGTAGAGCTTCAGTATTTGCGGGAGGACCTTCACGGTCAATTTCGCCATCTTTTTTAGAGTTTTTGGGATAACTCTCCCCTTTAAGTCATCTCCGGCCACGCAGGATGGTCGTTTGATCATCGCAAATCCAATTTAGCCATTAGAGAGTGGAGCACACAAATATCCCTCCAATTATCAAACTCCAAACGAGTCCCCTTCTCTTTTGGATCTTAACAATCATCCACTTCTTCCATTCGCTAGAAAAAGTCTCGAAGGCTCCAGATTTTCATACGAGTGAAAGGAACTGCAGGCGCAAAGATAAACAACTCTGCATGGAGGTCGTCAAGCCCAGCGGTTTTACTACCCTTGAGTGCATTGATGGCAGAAATGACTTCTCTTCTGCTTGGAGGAACAGTCCGTATTCGCATGTTACGGTGACTAGTCATCTCATTCACCGGGGGAGGTTCATCGGATATGAAACGGTTAAGAATCGCGGTGATGTGCTCGTTCTACCGCTTCAGTTGTTCATGATCGTGATTGAGAAGCCGGCCGTTTACATCCTTCACAGGACCATCGAAAGATTTGCGACCACATCCAAGTTCTTCCGTGATGCGGCATACACTTTTGAAAACATTGACTTCTAGGCGTCTTCCACTTCTATCAAATTCTCCTTGGTCATGGCGTACACTACGGTCACATTCTTGGGATTTCGCTCGGTATCAGAGTTCGAGCGCGTCACGCCCACCATTACTTGCAGCGTCCAATACAGCTTTCAATCCCTTCCGTTCACCGATCGACTTTTGCGATTCCGCAGCCAGCCAGATCTCATATCGTCCTTTCCAGACATGACCAACGACCTGTTAGGACCCCAGAAAAGATCATTTTTTTTGGTAGCCCAATGCTTATTGATATTCTCAGGCGAGTTGCGCAGTATACCTGCAGTCCGATCAGTAAGATATCTCCGCCGCTGTCGAGCGACAGCTGGACCATGCAAGCGGTCGATGTTGGAGGCAGGCCCCAAACCTGCAAGAAGTGACAAACGCAACACGCAGTGAAATGTAAGCGACCAACAGATGGTGATCCCCTTTGAGGCCGATAGCAGTACCTCTCTTATTACGCACATCCAAGAGACAACACCTAAATCTACTGCTGATTGCGAAGTAGTCGATCTGATTGCTAGTACGTTCTCGGTCAGTTAAAACCCAACTGATATTATATCAGGTTCTGTCCTCGAACAATGTTCCACGAATCGCGAGGCGGTGGAGGTTGCAGAAAACCTCCCACCATTATTGTTACGGTTACCAAAGACATGTTTCCACATCACATATGCAAGGTGTTATCAGCTCCACTTTAGCATTCATCCTCTCCTGAACTGCTAATTACTCGTAAAAAGCATCCTTCCCCATTATATCGGAAGTCTCCGTTCATGTGTTGCATTGTACTGTGGCGGCCAGGCATCAGGACAGCAAATCGGTTAGTCACTGAGAAATACTTCTGGCCCTCCATGAACAAGGATCGCATGCCAGAAGTGTAAAGTCTCCAGACATGTAAGGAAACAAGTGGGTTCATTCCCCCGCACTACCAAGCGCTTCCACACCATACACCTCGACATCGTAGGACCTTTGCGAGACTCGCACGGTTACAAGTATTGCCTCACAATCATCGACAGGTTTACGCGGTGGCCTGAGGTAATACCTCTGAAAGACATTACGGCGCAATCTTGTGCCGAATCCCTCTGTCGAGAGTGGATACCTCGCTTTGGCGTCCCTGCAGTGGTCGTCACTGGCCAGGGAATGCAATTTGAGTCCACCCTTTTCTCGGAGTTAGGTAAACTCCTGGGTTTCAAACGCCAGCGGAATACGGCATACCACCCGCAATCCAATGGGATGATAGAACGTTGGCACCGAACGCTGAAAGCCGCCATTATGGCACGCGACGATCCGTCCTGGACTCAAGTCTTGCCTTTCGTCCTACTCGGCCTACGGACAACCCGCCGAGAGGAATTTGCTGCCAACCCCGCGGAGATGGTATACGGGTAAAACCCAAGACTCCCAAGTGATCCGGCCTTCGACAAGAGATCGGGTCTCACAGAGTTGAGGTTGGTGGATCTGTGCACCCAAGGAGCTGGACAAGTGCACGTACGTCCTGGTAAGGAGGGATGCCGTCCGGAAGCCGCTGCAGCCTCCATATGAAGGCCCGTACCGCGTTCTCGAGCGGGGAGAACATTTCTTTCAGCTCGAGATCGGCGGACGCAAAAAGGCGGTCTCCCTGTCCAGGCTGAAACCCGTGTGCGCCTCTAAGCAACATTGCGTTCGCTTCGCAAACTGATGGAGAGCGCAGTTCTGGGTTCGATCGTTGAGACCCCTCGGTTTCATCTGGGGGCGGAGTGATGTGGCGCGGTAGGATTCGCGATCTCCACTTCAGACAAAATAGGTTGAAGGAGAGAAACTCAGGCCGACGAAGCCAAAGCTAGGCCGACAAACAGACACACGGACGAACAGACAGACAAAACGGATGGAACCACTAGTAATATGTCCTACGCAGATAAACTAAGAAAGTTGAAAGCTGACCCTGATCTCAAAATTTTAGAAAAATATCGGTAGGATCCGGAGAAATTAAAACGGGAATCTTATGCTGGATCTAAAATGTCCGAAGAGAAAAAAACAACCGGAGCCAAGTCAAAAATTAACTTGGTGAAAATAGTGCCGTACCTGAACATGAAATCGCTTTACGATGAAAGGACCCAGACGACCTCGCTCCTAAAAAAGGTCCTTATTGAATGGGTAGTCTGTCGCTGCAGAGAGCAAATCTCTTTTCCTGGTAAGGGCATGCACAAGTGCGGTTGACCGGTCTGACTGATGCAGACAGTGCGAAGGAAAGGGTGACGTTACCTGGCAATGTGACAAAAATCCCAAATGCATCTTGTTCGTTGAAAAGGATACCCCGGATAGCGAGGATATTGAAAAAGGCCCTAAATGCGGTGGCAAAATGAGGTTGATCCAAATAGAATTTTCAAGGATAGGGACGGCTTTCTGGGCAAACTATGCAAGAAATAGAAAAAATAGACTGTGCTCCGCTAAACCTTACTTTAAATGAAAGATTGGTCTTAGACGCAAAGGTATCTAGACAGAAAAACACATCCATAAATGAAGAGGAAGTCAGATTGGTCTACGAAAACAAAAAAAAACTCACGGGCAAACATTTATGAAGGTTTAGTTGGGACAGGTTACTATACCGGGCACAGCCTCGGGGAAAATCTTCCATATCATGATGGCGAGATTTTCTCCGGTAGAAGCCGCAACTATTGCTGGACCAGTGAACTGTTTCTCTGGCTGAGTACATGAGCTACCAAAAAGATAAAAATGGCTAACCAGGAGGTAAAGCACAATATTAACAGGAAAGCTCGAAGGTACCCCAAGCTAGCTATACAGCTAAGCAAGGGGACTGTTTCAAACATCTCTCCGCCGAGGCGGGTATACACCCCTGGTGTGAAGGTATTGCACGGTTATAAGATGCACCGCATTATACGGAGAGCTCGCTTGGTGGAGAGAGTAAGCGCATACTGAGTTGTAATAAGGAATTCAAGGTTAGGCAGTACCACAAATTACACGTCTGGATCTCCTCCTGAAAATTGTCCAAAAATTACTTTCTGGGGAGAGCAGGGGCGGTACCGACTTCCACAGACATTTAGATATGTTTGTAATTCCCTCAGTAACGAAGCACTCAAGATGTCCAGTAAGCTGGGAGACACCAACGCACCGCACTTTGACGGTATACAAATCAAAGCTCTTACACTGGCTGCCTTCAGCCCAACCTTGTGTCTTTCTCAAAATTCAGAGCCGTTTGGTCGAAGTCCATGGCTTGGTGGAAGGGCAAACCGATGATGTCAGATTAGTCCACATATTTGAGGAAAGATGTCATGCTTCATTGAAGGCATCCACATCACACAGGCAAATTGAAAGAAAAAATTATATTGGTCACAAGATTCAACCCTGACGGGTGACCGCTTTGGACCTCAAATTCCTCTAAGTTTTCTCCTCGGTGCAGCAGGTGACATTTTGCGATCAATCGTATACTCCTCTAATAGTAGCTATCAGTTTTCCCAGAGAGCACGGAAGAAAGCTTTCCCAAATTCGATACAGAGCAGGTGGAGCGGAGATTTAACTTCGGGAGCTGTTCCAAAATGATCCGCATGTTGTTAATGTGGTCAACGCAGGCGGATTCATAGCGAAAAGCAGTCTACTCTCTGTCGTTCAAGAACGAAAGTTCTCCTCCAAACATCACATTCAAGACGAATGTCTTTTTCGGAATCTTCAATCATCATCAATCATTCTCTTTTTCTACTTTCTGGGCATCGGCTCGGATTTTTTTTTTATTCTGTTCAGGGTAAGTCACACCGCGCCCCTGTAGAACTACTGTGCCCCTTTTACTGGTTAAAGTGTACCTTGGCCTATAACCGTCAGGAATTTTCGTATGTTCCCTACTTCCACATCTTTCAGCTTTGCATCTGGTATTAAGTGTTCTCCCAGATGCCTCGACCTACTTTGCACAAATGACGGACACTGTTCCAGGACGTGTATAAAGGTTTCGTCATACTCCTCACAAAACCTGCAGGCAGTGTCCGTAGATATACCTAGCTTCCCTAGGTGATAGTTCAGCCGGCAATGACCAGTGAGAATTCCCACTATGATTCGGAGGTTCTTTTTGGTGAGGTTTAAGGAATCCTTTGTGTGGATGGGTTTGTATCACCCAATAAGCACCCTAGGCTGCTCCATCTCTGGTAGGTCCGCCCAGTGTAGTTCCCTCAACCATTCCTCTTCATTTCTAAGAATCATAGCCATGAAACCGTTTCCGATTTCACAGAAGAGTTCTGGCCCGTGTAAAGGCGTCCGTGCTCCCTTCTTGGCTAGTTCGTCCACTGCCTAATTACCTTCCAACCCAGCATGGCCGGGAACCCAAAGTATCCAGACCTTGTCGGACGAGCCGAGTGTATTCAGTCTCTCAAGGCATTCCCACACCAGTTTAGAGTTCACCTGGTTAGACCTGAGTGCCTTGATCGCTACTTGGCTATCGGTGAGAATAGCTATGTTCTGCCTATGGCGTATATTTCCTACTAGCCTACACAATGACGAAATCTATGAGCGATATCATGACCGTCCGGTTGTGGATAAAATCCGGCTCAACAGGTTGCGGTGGGCGAGTCACTTAATCCGTATGGATGAGGATGATCCAGCCCGGAAAGTCTATAAGGGTAATATCTATGGTAAAAAAAGAGAGGCAGACCCTGCCTAAGATGGAGCAATGACGTAGGTCAGGACGCCTGACAGCTTTTAGGGATATCGAATTTGTGGACCTCGGCGCGAAACCGGGATGTCTGGAGTTCCTTATTAAGGTAGGCCTAGACCGGATACCGGTTGTTGCGCCGTTGATGATGATGATGTATATTTCCGCCTGAAATATGGTAGTGTACCTGCTCATTGGCTAAAAGTACATTTTGCATGGACCAATGGCACCAGCACCCGCTCCCTCTGCTATGAGGGATCCGTCTGTGTACCAAGTAATCAGTTGCTGGTTTAAGCCGTATGTCGCAGCGACGCTCTCCCAGTTTGCCTTGTTACTCCAACGTGTTTCAAAGTCTTATCGAATTGAAACCTCGTTGTCATGTGTCTTGGTGTCAGTACTTCGGGATACCGCCTAGAAAGAATATCAATCTTCCTTCAATTTAGACAGCTCCCCGCCTCACTCATACTACCAGCCATCCTGAATATTGATCTCCTTGCTTGTGTCTGTATGTGCAGATGGAGAGGGGTTAATCCCAGAAGGACCTCCAGGCATGTCGTTGGGCATATCCTCATTGCCCCACTGATACACACGCAAGCCATCCTTTGGAGCATATGTAATTCCCCAGCTTGTGTGCTGTGTTCGGTTTTTTCTGCCCAGATTACCGCTCCATAGGTAATCATTGGCCTTATTATTGCAGTATATATTCAAAGTAGTATCTTCGGGCTACAACCTCATTTTTTCCTGCCATGGAATCAGAACCATCAGAACCCTCGTCGCTTTCCGACAAGTGTTTCCGACATGTGTCTTCCAGAGTAATTTTTAGTCTAGCGTAATTCTCAAATATTTGACCTCTGTTTCTCGTTTCACCTCCATATCGTGTAATATTATGGCTTTCAGGTGATCAAGTTTACGCCTCCTAGTGAATGGTACTATGGTGGTTTTGACTGGGTTGATCCGCAGTCCCACCTTCTTGCACCAGACACTAGTAACCCTTAGTCCAGTTTGGATTCTATCACATAGGGTATCTTCATATTTGCCCCTGCAGATTAAAACAATGACGTCCGCGTAACCCTGGACCTGTATTCCAGTGTTAGTTAACACGTCCAGGATTTCATCCACTACCATACTCCACATCAGCGGCGATAGTACCCCACCCTGTGGACAGCCTTCAGTGGTGTTCATTGCAATAGAATTTGTACCTGTCGGTACTCCTATTTGCCTGCTTTCTAACATTTTGCCCATTAAGAATGTCAGGATGTTTCCCACTCCCTTGCTGCTCAGGGCATCTTGTATCTTTGTGTGCGATGTATTGTCGAATGCTCCTTCGATATCCAAAAACGCAATTATTTTTTGTTTCTATCATCCCTTAGTACCTCTGTCAGCTGATACAGAGCAGTTTCAGCTGACCGTCCTGCCCGGAAAGCGTGTTGACAGTGAAGTAGGGGATTACGCTTTAGGACGTAAGTTCTAATATAGTTGTCTATGACCTTCTCCACCGTCTTGAGTAGGAACTATGTTAGGTAACTTGTTCTGAAAGATTTATGGTGAAAAGGATCCCGCTATCGGAATAAAGACCACTTTTGCCCGTCTCCATGCCTTTGGTATACATCCCAGTGCTATGCTCCTCCTTCCCGCCCTCAGAAAAGACTCGAAGATAATTCCTAGGCCTCTCTGGATAAGTGCTGGGAGAATCCCATCTACTCCGGGAGATTTCAGTGGTTTAAAAGTTACCACTGCCCACCTTAACCTAGCTTCTGAGCATACTTCTTTTGCTAGTTTCCAGTTCTCCTTTCTTCCCCTTTTATTCGGTGTTGGGGTGTCGGCAGAATGTTGTCGCCTGACACCGTGGAGTAGGACCCCGGGAAATGAGTTCTGAGAAGCAGGTGTACCCTGTCCTCCTCATTCTCGGTAAATGTCCCATCTTCCTTCTTCAAACAGACAGAGGATATTCCCTCGTCTTTGGCTACAGCCTGGTTGCTTCTGTGATCTGTTCGATCCCTTCACAGAATTCGCTGAAACTGTTCCGTTTCGCTTCCCTGATCGCATTGCTATACGCAGTCTCCCTGCTACCCGGTTTGCTTTGCCCGGTTGAAGAGTTTTTGTGCCTCTGTTCTCATTCTGACCAGGTTCCTGTTCCACCATGGTACATCCCTTGATGACTTAGCTGTCTTAGCCGGACAGCTGGCCTCATATGCGTCAATGACGACTATGTTGAGGTTTTCCACCACTGCTTCTAGTTCCAGTTCGCTCCTGATGTCACCGGCCCCTTAAAGGTGGACAATGTTGTTGCTCAAGTGCGTTGCGTAGGATTCCCAATCCGTTCGCCTGGAATTCCTTATTATTCTTTCTATTTTGGAGTTACCCTCAATGTCGAATCTGATTCTCCTGTGAAGATATAGAGGGTTCATCCGACACCCTCCAATTCCTGAACATTCCGCTCGGATTGCTAGGATATCCGTATAAGGGGAAGTGCAGAAACAACAAAAGCAGCAATGGATAGCGCTGCGGAGATATCGTCAATCCAATGGCCTTATTCTATTTGGGTGCATTCCGTATCCACATATGACAATGACTAGCCTCTACCACTAGAGGTGGGACTTCGTAGGATGTGATACTGTTAAGAACCGTGTTGCAGTGCTCGTTACACCTCTTCAGCTGCTGATCATCGAATGAGGAGTCCTTACATTACCATTGATGCGGTAATCCTTTACATCCATCAATCTACTTTCACAATTCCGTAGTCAGTCAGACCTCGAAACCTCTCTTCGGGACGCGATCGATGATCTGAGCGGCGCGGATTATTAAATAGATCTATCTTTTACTTGACCTTTACTGCTTAATATTGTTAAAATAGATGGCCCAAAATGCGGTAAAACGCATTGTATTTCGGGAACCAGCTGTTAGCTTTATCTGTGCTCATTTCCCATTTCCAGGATGGCATAGTCAGTATCAGAATGACACCTACGACCATCTCCCCACTATTTCCTGATATTAAGAAAAATCAAATCAAAGTTCCGCCCCGAAAAGTTTGAAACCATCAACGCCAATTATACTTTCCGTCATATGGGATGATTCCTCAAACCATTACCTCCTCATTTTTGCTACAACCAGCCCCAATCTATTTAAAATCAGTTCATCCATTTGAAGAGCAATGATCCCATTACTCGGATAACCAACTAATCTTATCAACCTAATCAGCTTAATACCAAACGAATACTCGTATGTGTTGAGCGCGAATAATAATTTTCAACCCTCGTTACAATTCTCCCGCTACAGAAGGGAGCCGCATACCATTCAATGCTGTTTTTCCGCCAACGGAAAATCATACAAAAGATAACGCGCTTGCTTGCCGAAAATTCCAATGAAACCTCAATTTCGTAATGATTATGGAACGTGATGAATACAGATCGATATAGCTTAGCAATAGATATAAACAAACTGCTACTTCAGATACGCGGACTAGTTGGAGGGGGTAGTGACAATATTTGGCGTGCAGCTATAATGGGGAATGTCCAACAGCTATTATCGAAAATCCTGAACATGTCAGTCTAGACAGAAAATTTCAGGCTACATGGCGAGTAAATATTTGTTTTGTTGACATTAATCAGATTTCCTCGATTGCTCGATTGCGAATAGGAAGGACGACGTTCGCATTAATGTGTGTAGAGGGTAAATAATTGGCTTGAAATGCATTGGTCATAACAAATCCTTTTTGAATATGTAATAGTATTATTTGATAAGAAGGACATTGCCCTTTATGGAATGGGGACTCGGGGGGCCTTTAGTCCTCCAAAATGTTTACTCTAATTGAAATTAGGAATTTCCGCGGAGGTAAAGGTAACAGTGTCAAGGATTTTTAACATGTGCCCTACTTCTAGCCATTTCAGCCTAGCATGTGGTGTTAAGTATTCTCCCAGGAGGAGAGCATTCTCTCGGGATTCTTTGCACAAGTACTGGAAATTATCTCAAAATAAAGTTTCATCATTCTACTCACAAAATATGCAGAGACTAGCTGCAGATATCCCTAGCTTCCTCAGATGATAATCTAGCTTTTAATGATCAGCGAGTGGTCCGACAGGTTGGGTTAGTATCTCCGCATGAGCACCCTGTGCTGTTCACTTCCCAGTAAGTTCTACCAGTATGGTACTCTCAGCCGTTCCTCTTCATTCCTGAATATCATATAGCCTTTCTGTAGGAGCGTTTTGGTCACTCAGCCAGCTCGTCCACTGCCTCATTAATTTCTATCCCAATATAGGCTGGAACCCAGTGTATCCTATCATACGAGCAAAGCGTATTCAATTTGTTAAGGCATTCCCACCCCAGTCAGAGTACACCTGGTTTGTTCCCAGTGACTTTATAGTCGCCTGGCTGTCGATCAAAATACCAATGACCATCTCCCTGTTGGTCCTTTGAATGTTGAATTAGGCACAAATGGATATTACCGTCTGAAATAAACTGCGCTTACCCATCGGTTCAAAAAGCGTTTTCCTTGGATTAATGACCGTAGATCATTGGCACCCTCCCCATCAGTAATCCAGGATACCGCCTGGAAAAAATGTCAATCTTTCTTCTGCCTTGCTGTCCTAACTTTTTGAAAATTGCCCTCCTTGCCTACATGTGTCAGTAAATAAGAAAAATAATAAATACTAGAGGAACCTCGATACCTCAGTAATACACACACAAGACAGCCTGAAGTTTGGGTAGCTCCGTAGCTATTGTACAAGTTCCTAAACATCACGAAGGACAGAGTGTTGTAACTCGGTTGCCTAAGACATTCTCCACTATTTTCAGTACGAATAGTACAAATTTAAGTTGTCCTGAAACGTTTAGGGTCAAAAGGATCCTTTTAAATCGACTTTTTGCCACTCCACGCCTTCCTGCCCCTTACCATCCTTAGGAGAGATCCCAAAATGATTTCTGGCCTCTTTGAAGTAGTGCTGGGAAAATGATATCCACTCTCTTTCACTCTAGCTTCCGAGCATACCTCTTTTACTAGTTTCCAATTTTTCGTCTTCTTCCTTCTTTTTATTATTTTGGTGCCAGGAAGAATCTTATTGTCCTTTCCCATCGGATGAGACCTCCGTAATTAAATTCTGTTGAACGGATATACCCTGTCGTCCCGATTCTCGGTGAATGTTCAATCTTCGTTTTCCAAACAGAGATATTGCCCTTTCCTTGAAGCAACCCTGCAAGAATACCCAACATGCCACTGTCAGTCTTGTCAGTACTCACGTGTACCTCTGAAGCTTGGATTCCTAGGAAGAACTTACAAATTTCGAAATCTGATTCCTACCGAAACGTCAATTACGCCTCCGATAGAAACTGACTTCGCGGCCACCGCACATGGTTGTCAAAAGTCGCTAATGATTGTTTACTGGAATCGGAGCGTCAAATCGAGGAACCTTAAAATGATCACTTTCTCTGATTCTTGTGAGAATTCCATCGGCATAAGCTGGACATTCTAGGCCTAAGCGAAGTAAAAAGATGGAACTCTGAAGAATACTCCCTTTGCCCTTCCGGCACTGCGCTTTTATTCCCTGAAAATGCGAGGGGTAGCAAGCGAAAAGACGGAAAAAGGAAGCCTGGGAGAACCAACAAATCCGTGAACTAGAAAAGTACAGGGAGCAACCGCACCAGGCGCGGAAGTTTTACCAACAAGTCAGCAGCATGAAGCCTTATATACCTCGATGTTCATCCTGCCGAGACAAAGAGGGAAATCTGATTTCCGACAGAATGGACATGTTAGAGCGATGGGTTGAGTACTTTGATAAGTTACTGGACAACCAGAACATCGGCGAGTTGGAGGTCCCACCAACTGAAGACGACGGACAAATACTGCCACCACCAAGTTTAGGAGAAACAGTCCGTGCAATTCATCGGCTAAAAAATCATAAGTCGCCAGGAGCCGATGGAATTACAGCCGAATTGGTTAAATATGGAGGCGACCAGTTACACCAAGTGGTTCATCAACTTGTGCTCAAGGTATGGGACAGCGAATCAATGCCTGACGATTGGCAACAAGGTATTATCTGTCTCATACATAAAAAGGGAGATATCACACAGTGCAGCAATTATAGAGGTATCACGTTGCTGAGTACCATCTATAAGATATTCTCCACTATCTTGCTAGGCCGGATAGCCCCATACGCCCAGAACATCATTGGCCCATACCAAAGAGACTTCACTCCAGGCAAATCAGCAACAGATCAGATTTTCTCTCTGCGGCAGGCGATGGAAAAACTGTTGGAATATGGACAACAGTTGCACCATCTGTTCATCGACTCTAAAGCCGCCTATGATAGCATACCCAGGGTAAAACTGTACACGGCCATGACCGTCCGGTTGTGCATAAAATCCGGCTCAATAGGTTACGGTGGGCGGGAAGTCTATAAGGGTAATATCTATGGTAGAAAAAGAAGACGAGGCAGAACCTGCCTAAGATGGAGCGATGGCATTGGTCAAGACGCCAGACAGCTTTTAGGGATATCGAATTGGTGGACCTCGGCGCAAAACCGGGATGTCTGGAGTTCCTTATTAAGGCAGGCCTAGACCGGATACCGGTTGTTGCGCCGTTGATGATGATGATTTTCCCAGGCGCCTTAATCTACTGGATACTGTCCCAGAATAAATGATGCGGTTTCAGCACTCTCCTAACAGAACGTGCAATTTCTTCAGGTGATCATATTGCTTACAGTGACCAATGAGTATGCCTGCTATAATGCTAAGGCTCTTCTCGATGGAGTTTAAAAAATTCTATGTGTGCATAGATTAGTACCCTCCCACCCTGGAATGCTCCTTTCCTGATAAGATTTCCCTCAGCCGTTCCTCTTCATTCCCTAGCTTCATAGTCATGAACCCCTTTCTGATTCCACCAAAGGGCTTTGGTGCGAAAAACGTTGTTCCTGCTCGTTTGTTGACCAGCTCATATGATGCCAGATTGCCTTCTAATTATGGTCTGAAGCCCAGTGTATCCAGATGCTATTATGTTTAGGTACCAATCATATTCAATCAGTCAATCAGAACATTCCTGGTTGGACTTAAGTGATTTGATAGCCGCCTAGCCGTCGAACAAAATAGCAATGTTATGCCCCTGTAGCTCCTTTGGAGGTTGTAGGAGGCGCACCTAACCATGGTGTATATTTCTGCCTAAGGTATGCTACTGCGTTTGTCCATCGGCTCAGAGTACGTTTTCCTTGGACCAATGATCGTAAGTCATTGACACGCTCTCCTAGTTAGCCCTATTGCTCCATGGTATTTCAAATTTCTTGTCAAAATAAAACTCCATTGTCATGGTATATTACGCGGTATCAGTGACCCCGAATGTCAATCTTCCTTCGATTCAGACAGTTCTCTACCTTGCTCCCGGGCAGTGTGAAGATTGCCCTCCTTACCTACATTTGTCTGTAAAAATGAAACGGTCCCTGAAGGACCTCGTTATCCCAGTAATACATACAAGTCATCCTTTGAGTTATTACAATGTAGTTAGTTAGTTTAGTTTACTGGGGGAGCACTCAGGCCATCGTTAGGCCCATTGTACTATCCCCGTAAATCGCCTATTATAGGCTTCCCGCCTACAGCGTTCACAGGCTTTAGCGAATCTGAGAACATTCTCCAGAGACACCTTGCCAAAGTGTCTTCGTCTGATGATAGTTTAGGGAGCAGGGTCCCATTAAAAGCCCTGCTTGCGTTTTCATGTCCCACTTATTAAGGGACAACAAAAATACCGCTCTGGCGACCCCAGTTTCTTTCACGAGGATTTTCGCCTGCCAACAAGAATTCAAATTTCTCCACTCGGCTGCGTGAATCCTTGCATTTTTACCCTTCAAAGTAGACCTGACAGTGGATAGCTGCATTCCAAAAGCTGGTTCTGGCCCCACCAGATCCAGACCCTCGGTGAGCCATTTGGTCGGTCTCCTCCTGTTTGAGTACCCTGGCACCCACATCAGCAATGTTTCGATCAGTCGACCAATTTTCAGCAGCATCTAATGACAACTCCACACCAACTAGCTTGATATGTCGTTGCTGTTTAGTGCTGATAATGCCACCTGATATTCGGAACAAATTCGAATGGTGCGACCCCTCCATTTTTGCCGCAGATATTCTTCTGCTGCCGATGAAATGGCTATATCTCCGCCATTTTTCCATAGTTCCATAATCGGATTCCTCGAGAACACCCCTGGGCCCGATCCGCCCTTCATGACTGACCCGTCGATAAAGATTATTAAGTCTGCAATCTGAAAAGACTGATGGTCAGTTATCGATCATTCTTCTGTTTTGGTAATTACGTGTCTGTATTTACAAAGACAAATCTGAAAACCATATGATCGACCAGCATCAGAGCTACCGGATGTTTGTCAAGGAATTTCCAGATAGGCGCATGACCGTATGATTGGCCGCTTTTCGGGGGTAGATTTTGGATAGCGCTAAGTGCCACTGTCGGCGTAGTACTCATTTTTCCGGCAATATAACCAAGCCTCTGAATCTACGTGAGAAACTTCCTGCTGCTAGCAAAGTTCAGTCTCGGCCTCCAGACGATGCATACAGACATCAAAATGGGTTTTATTATGGATGAACACATCCAATGCATCTCGGTTTTGGATAAAGTCCCCAGGTCTTACCTATCGCATTCCTACAGCACCAGAGCAATCTGTAGGACTTCTGATATTGTTCCTGGTTATGGTGCTTCCACCTTAACTTGGGGTCAAAATGTACTCCTAAATCTTTGACCGTCGAACTAGTCGAGTCCTCCTACCGATCACCGTGAGTCCATTGCGGGAGCACCAACTGTGAATTTCATGCAGGGTTGCATTCAAGCGGTCACATACTGTGCCCGCAAACTTCCCGGTAATTATTACGACTAGATCGTCCGCAAATGCTTAAGGGAAGACTTTTTTGTCCTCCAGGAGCCACAGCAAGGTATCCATTACCAAGAGCCATAACAGCGGAGAGAGAACCCCTCCCTGTGGGCAGCCTCCAAGACATCGTCAATAGATTCCTAGCCGAAAAAATATGTGGATTTTTCTCCACTGCTAGTGTGAAGGATCCAACTGATTAACAGCGGTTCGATTCCATGTTGTCTTGCCACATCACAAATTGTCGCGAATGGGGCATAATTGAAGGCACCTTCGATGTCCATGAATGCGCCAAAGGCGGACCTATAGACTTGTATATATGGAACGAGTTAAATGCCCATTTTACTCGCTCTAGTGATACTACTTTGCATGCCAGATTCTAGTCTCTCGGTTGAGGGTTGTATGCACCTATCGGCCCTGAGATTAGATTCTTCTTCACTTCAAGCGAATGGTTTGCCGTTTCTTCATCGCCTTCTGTGTACCTTCCGTTCTGTAAACATAAATAACCCAGCTGCCAGCTACGAATCCACTTCTGCTTTGAGGTTGCCTCAAAAGAGTTAGTCTCTTCGCAAAAGCGTTTCCATGACGATCGTTTAGCCAATCTTATCCTCTTTTTTAGAGCTTTCTATGCCTCTTTATATCGATTCCAGAATCATACTTCAGACCACGGTTAAAGAGCATCCTTTTCGTTCTACTCTGTTTTGTCAAATACGAGTTCCACGATGGTGTTTTACCCTTCTTCAGCGTCTTGAGTGGACAGCTTTCTTCGAAGGCTTATCTCATGCTAGCTGTGATCATCTGGGCTGGCTTCTCAATTCAAGGAATGGATTTGATGCGTTTCCCAGGGATCATGACTCGGGCGCTCAGTTCTGCTTTATACGTCGCCCAATCTGCCTTCCGCGGATTCCAGAATGGAGTGGGTGGAGGTGGATCCATGCCCACTACGAAATCAATTTGTCTGTGATCCTAGAGACATCCTGATTTATGCTGTATGCTAACGGACTGGGTAAGCTGGTAAATTTTTACACCAGAAATTCTGCACGCGATCCAGTCAACAAGTCAGACGACTCCCGCCGGTTATCCGTACTGGACCTCAAATTTCCCCTTCTCCTCATTTGCATTTTATACCTAACTGTCAGGTGTGGTGATAGCTTCCTCAGTGAGTAATCTGCAAGACTTCAAAGTTCCTCCACTTTCCTTACCTACCCCCTGATGTTTCTCTCATGCTAGTTGTAATCATCTGGGTTGTCTTCTTAATTCTAGCAATGGATTTGATGCGCTTCCCAGGGATTGTGACTCGGTTGCTCAATTCTATTTTATACGTCACCCAATCTATCTTCCGCGGATGCCAAAATGGAGTGGGTGGAGGTGGATACGAAATCAATGCGTCTGTGATCCGAGAGTGTGATATCGTTTGATACGTTCGACTCTCCGACCAGAGCCGCAATGTCAGGGGATGCCACCGTGATGTTGATGACCTCTCGCCTGACCACGTTGAAGAAAGTGGGTTCATTACCCACATTTAGGATCTGCAAATCGGTTCCAGTAGTCTCTATCCTCTTGCATTGATATTGGAACTTTCCCAGCATATATGGTAAGCGTTGACATTACATCCTACTATAACCCCCATGGCTTTACTTTTGGCATATTGGATAGCTCTGATGAATGTTCCACTGAGAACTTCTTCTGCGTCATAGGGGAAATATGCAGAGAACCGTAGTATCTCTTTATCTCCCTATTGACTTTTTATGGTTAGTTTAGCCGATGTGGTGCCGCCATCACATAAGCGGTTAACCAAATCAGTCTTGAAGTCTTTTGAGACTACCATGCAGGAGCGGGGTCGATCACTTCCATTGGAATACAACAGGTCAGCATATTGGAAGTTTAGGTCGCTGACTACCCCACCAACAACCCACGGTTCTTGTAAGGTGTATATATGTCTTCCAGCTATTGATCTGAAGATTGATAAATGCAGTCGCCGCTTCAAAATATAGCAAATTTATTTGGGAAATGTGGCACCTCATCTACGCTTCAGATGAAAATTCCGAGCGCTGCACGTCTACTTCAATGGTTTTAGGAGCAGACATTTGTAACGCGACGATCCCTAGCCCGTAGTAGACTCCGATTGTTCCCAAGCCTTCTTAATATCGTGTACGAGAACACCGATAATGATCAAAGTTCCCAGCCTATCGGCTCTCTTTCCTGTTTTGCTGCCTAGTAGCCTCCAGGTGAAGGTGTTGAGGTTATTCTGGACACAAAGTTGTTCCAAAACCCCAGCACTATTCCGCTCTTCTCCTGGAAAACAGAGGAATCCCTTTTTTAATGATGGTAGCTCAGAGACCCTTTTCAGGATTTGTCGCGCACCCTCAAACACATCATTGAGGAGGGAGCAATACTGTCTGAGCAACTCTTTCGTATCTTCGTCGGCAAAGTTTAGCAGTAACATTTTACAGTATGTACCTACCGACTCAAAGCGAAGCTTAATGCCTCCCGAGGATGCAGTCCTTACAGCTAGGAGAAGGTTCCTCCTAAGTTGTTCGCACTGCTCATTATCGTTACCGAACGGATTAGAGTCGTCATACAAGACCCATCCATCGGCTTCGATAGCCTTGGCTGGCTTGGCCTGGCCGTTGCGGACGAGCCCTCTTTGCTGCCTATTGTGTCGAACAGTTGGGATCGTCCGAGGACCGCTGCCGCTTTGGTTTTCCCCTAGACGCAAGTACCCCGAACGACCCTTTCCCCTCAACCTTGGCACAGCCTGTGAGTTGTGATTTTCCCGAAAGCGGTTTGCCTGGAGGCGGCTTACCCACAAACGCTTTGCCTGGAGACGGTTTGCCCGAAGGCAGTTTGCCCGAAGGTTGTTTGCTGTCCGTGGACAGGTGCTTACCCACGTTCAAGACTTTAGCTTCAGCAGGTAGTGCCGATTGGAGCCTGGGGTCAAGAGGGCTGATAGAAGGGGTCTGCTACGGCTTCTCCGTTAAGGATTGGGTCCCAATTAGATAGTTTCCCACCTGAGTAAGTAGATAATCTGATTTTAGACTCTGGTTCTCCATCGATGAACTTAGAGTTGCCCTGCACTAGGGGTTGGATCATCACGATCGAGATTTAATTGTTGTGTTTTAAAAGGTTCTTGTTATTTGTTTTCTCATAATTGGCTGCCATGGCATCAGTTTTATCGAGGAAAATAAGTCGATTTCGGCAGAGCCCCTTTTTTCCGCGACAAGGCTAGTTGAAATTGGAGGTCGCCTGGTACCCAGAGTTCACGGTTTTCAGCCACATCTTAAACCCTGTAACCATTTAGCCCTCGGCACGGTAGTCACACCTTGGCTTGGGATTTTGATCGCCGTTTTTTGAAGAGTTTTCCTTACTGAGCTGACATCAAGAAGACAATGGAAACCAAACCCCATAATTGCCTGGCGGTGAGTATTACTACCTTAATTCTGGGCACAAATCTCTCTAGAGGGTTTTCTCGAATCTGCGTGCATTTCACGTGGAGGATGCTATAGACGTGAAATCTTCTTTCTAATTTCTCGATAGTAGTCTTCGATTGATTGTAACCCACGCTGGGCGCCATTTGTACTTCCCTTTAAAAACGCTGTATTTTTCCGTGATATATGTGACCTTTACTATCCGTTCAGCTTGGATCCTTTAGCTCTGTCTCTGTCCTTAGTTTTAAGCGTAAGTTAAGCCGCTTATTTGGTCCTCCCTCTGAGGACAATATGTAACTAGAAATTTCCTTTCAGTGTATTGTCATTAAATACAATAAAATAAAATCAGATGAACACCCTGGACAGTTACCTTCCTGATAAGTTCTCCCAATATAGTTCCCTCAGTCGCTCCTCTTCGTCGTAGCCAAGAATCCCTTTCCGATTCACCAAAAGGGGTCTGGTCCCTGTAGTGACGTTCCTGCCCGTTTCTTGACGGTTTAATTCGATTTTCTTGAGTTCACTTGCCTTTTTTTTCTAATATGTCGATAGTAATCTTTCTAACCCACGTTGGGCGCCATTTGTACAATTGCCCACAGAAGCGTTAGAGAAGTCAGAATGACCGCGTAAATTGGCTAGCGCGAACCCTATGTGAAGAACTATCGCGGATAACTGAAAAACAACGAAGATTTCCTACGAAGGTCCGCCATCACCTCAGTTCAATTGAACAAGGGTTTTCAACAAGGGCTTGTTTGCCTCTGCCCTGGTAAGACTTCCGAAAATAAATAAATCTGATGAAAACCATGTGAGCTAAATACCTACATTATTTGGGTACATTTAGAGGAATAAGAAAAAAAAGAATCACTGGTTGATCACGGGAAGTTACTCCCAAATTCATACACTTGCTCTGGGGTCTAAAATTCGGAGAAGACTACGAAAGTTTGGAATGCCAAAAGATATTGAATTGTTGGACCTCGGCACAAAACCGTGATATCTGGAGTTCCTTATTAAGGCGGACCTAGACCGGATAAGGCATATCTTATGTTGGTCACTAGTATTCTTCCCAGCCCTATTTTACTTTTTTTGATAGAACCGACCTTTTGATTAGCTCCGATCTCTCGAGCCACCATCGCTGCTGCCTCCTCTTCAATTACATTCAGTTAAAAAATTCTCATGACATGTAATATCCATAAAACGGCACACTAACTCCCATCCCGGTAGATCATAAAAATTTGTATATAACAAATCTCTTACAATTATATTCCTGCTTCATAACTCATAAAAATAGTAGCTCGTAAAAAATGTCAACTTCTAGCCAAAGAATTTAGTCGTCGTTAGACAAGCATCGAATTGACTTTAATAGCTAGAAACAGGGCGCACAGGTGGGGGCGACCACCAGGGAAATTTCCTACCGAAAGTAGTACAATTCACATCTAACGAGGGTTGCAGAGGGTGGTTCGTTTATTGCCACGTTTACACGCAGGTAATACAACATATATGGGCTGATGGCAGTTGGGAAAATATAAAGCGATACTATTCGCACCTGGTACGGTACAGAAATATGCAAATTACTGAGAAATGAAATTTTTTTTATCCATGATTTCGGTGTCATTTTAGTGTTTGTTATTTTGTCTAGGAAGCGGATTTATTGGGGTGCTATTTATCTGCTGAAATAGCGGAAGCCTTTATTTTTGTGGTGTACGACCCGCGTGTAAAATTCATTAAAACTTAGGAAGAAGCACCTACTGAAAAGTCGCGTTCCAATCATTTTCGCACGCTTTTGGAATGTGTGTGTCAGCTATTATACAACGGCTCCAGCCACCCACTGATCTGGCCTATATCGAGAGCAATTAAGCAATTAATTAATCAAGTAACTTTTCCACCAGGACGATAGTCGAGACGCGACGGTCCAGGGAATATGCAAATCGAGGCCCAAACTCCCTAAAATAGCGATCCCTAAGTTCAATGGGGATCACCTGAAGTAGCCTCGATTCCATGATTTATTCCGACAAATCATTCACGGTCAGGCTATCAGTAACTGGCAGGTGTCTGAAGAATCATTTGGAGAGTGAGGCAGAGCATCTCGAACGGCACTTCACCATTTCGGATACCAATTACAATGCAGCTTGGATGCTGATGCAGGAGCGATACAACAACGAGCGCGTCTAATGTTCAACTTTCCTCAATTGGCTTCTATCTCAACCTACCCACGCCGTTGAAACAACGGCAAGCCTAAATATACTTCACGACAGCACCAAGGAGTGCCTTTTGGGTCTCCAGCGCATAGGGATAGCGATTGGTGCTTGGGACCCGATATTAGTACACCTGCTCCTTCGTAAGTTAAACAGAACCACACGAGGGCTAAACGAACAAGGACTCAAGGATCCCAGAGAGCTGCAGTCCGTTGACGCCCTGTTAACCTTTACCAGCTGCCGGTTTCAGGCCTTAGAAAACGTGCACGACAAAAGGAAGTATTCGTCACAATAACGGCAGGCGCTAGTAGCCTGCTCAGCCACAGCAAGTAGAAAGGAGACTGCTGCATTTACCCAGCCTCACACAAAACCGTCGCTTGTCCTAGATTACAGCAAGCGGGCCCCGCAGCACGGCTCGATCTGGTCAAGCATCGCAAGCTATGCCTAAATTGCTGATCAGTCAAGCATAAAATTAAGGCATGCAATTCCGGAAGGTGCAAAAAATGCAATAAAAAGCATAATATACTACTCCACGAATGTTTTCCGACGGCAACCAGCGCGCCGGCGCCATCTGCATCTAGCTCTACAGTCGCAATTGCGGAAACCTGTTTACCAGCTGTCCGAACAAACACAAACCCAAGCGTCGCAACATACTCTACCAATCCATCTGTTGGTCATGGATTACTAGCCACCGCCCTTGTTTACATGCACGCTCCCAGTGGTGAAGTGACCACTTGCCGAGCACTACTGGATTCCGGCTCTCAGTGAATGTGATATCAGAGAAATTAACTAAACCAGAGTGAAATTATGCGGTGTTTCCAACGATTAATTAATTGAAATAATAAAACTTGTTGTTTCTTTTTCGTTGGTGTGGGTATTTATTCTTGCAAATACCGATATTTCGGGAACCACTTGTTCCCTTCATCAGTGCAAACAAGTTTTATTATTTCAATTAACTAAACGCCTAGGGCTGAAACAGATTAACTAACGGATGAATATCAACGGTGTCGATACCAAAAAGTATCAAGTATCAATCCAGTCCAATCGCCCATCACCGGATATGCAATGTCGCCGCACGCTATTACCATGGACCAAGTTACAGCTCCTCAACCCTCCTGGCCTTTGGACCCCTCCAAGTGACCAATTCCTGGAAACATTCGCATGGCTGACCCTACCTTTTATCAGCGTACCCCAGTCAAACTTCTAATCGGCGCCGAATTCTACATGGAGCTTCTCTCGGTAGGACAAATAAAGCTTGGCAACGGGTTGCCAGTACTTCAAAAGACGCTACTAGGTTGGGTCATCGCTGGCAGGGTAACGGACTCAGAAAACCTCGACATTGGTCAAGGCTCAATGTGCGGGATTCATACAGAGGAGCAATCATTGAACAATCAATTCTCGGAATTTTGGGAACCCGAGAACATCGATAGCACACAGCCCCCTTTAACAGCCGCTGAGCGTCGTTGTGAGGAACACTTTTTGCAAACCACAGAACGTGATAATGCAGGACGTTTCGTAGTTCATTTGCTGTTCACTGGCAAACACATTGAATTGGGGAACTCCTTCGATGCAGCACTGAGAAGATTTGCCTCCTTAGAAAGGAAGCTGAATAAGTCACCCGAGCTCAAAACCCAAAACGTCGCATTCATGAATTAATACATCCTGCTGGGCCACATGGAAGAGACCAACATCAAGCAACTGCCGAAGCCACATTACTTTGTACCCCATCATGCAGTACTTAAACCTACCAGTATCACCACGAAGCTACGCGTGGTTTTCGATGCCTCGGGCAAAATCACGTCCGGCATTTCGCTCAGCAACATATTACCAACTGGCCCAGCTATCCAGCCCAAACTGTTTCTCATCTTGCTTCGCTTCCGATTGCCCAAATTTTCGTTCATGGCCGACTTCTAAAAAATGTATAGGCAAATTTGGGCCCCCGAAGATGACCAGCCGTTCAACCTCATCTTGTGAAGAAACGATTCTGGAACATCCATCCGCGCATATCTGTTGCGAACACGTGCGGCTTGACATCCTTCTCGTACCAATCCCCTCGGTGTCACGAGAGCTTGAGTGAGAAAGGGGCTCGGTCCTGCTCACTAGGCTCTGCAGCTATCAAGCATAGTAGATAACCTCATGGCTGGATCCGACACCATAAGTGAGACACTTGGAATTCAAAATCAACTGAAAAGGTTATTACACACGAGCGGGCTCCAATCTACGGAAATGATCCGGCAATCAACCCCAGCTACTGCAAGGATTTCCAATTGAGGACATCGAAGTACCCTGGGACTTCGATCACAGCGGTGATCAGCAAGGCAACGCCTTGGGTTTGGGATGGTCGCCCAAAGTTGATGCATTCCGCATTCGCGCATCATGGTAACATACCGACACTGTTACCAAACGAAGTGTGCGCTCAGATAACGCCCGCTTATTTGACCCTCTTGCCCTGGTCAAATAAATCACCTTACCCAGACCCGAGTTGTGTGCCGCCAGACTGACAGCTGACCTAGTGACCCGCGTGAAATCAGATCCTAAACTGACGGAAGCAGATGTCGGAAGTCGTTCTATCCTAGATCAACTCATCATCGCCGTCATTTCACACCTTTGTGGCGAACAGGGTGGCAGCCATTGAAGCCCTCACCATGGCACAACAATGGGGCCATGTGAACACAAACCAAAATCCTACGGACTTGACCCAGAGAAAATCAAGGGGTGCGGCTTATAGTTTTACGGACTTATCTTCCTGCACGTTAAAGAAACGGCATGGCATCCGGCTCTATCACATCAGGAGAACTGCACTCTAGAAAGCGAGAGAAGGTGGTTCCAAACGTCGCTGAGACTGCTCAAACCCCGCTACTGCGCACCATAAAGCATGGCAATTCCTACCATCAGCAGGTTAGAATTATAGGTTACATGGTCGGATTCATCCACACTTGCCGGGCACAAGCCACAAGGAACAACCACAACTCATCTAATCGCTTGTCAATTACGGAGCGACGGAGAGCAATCATGACTATTATCAAATGTGTCCAGCGAAAGCATTTCTCGGACGAAGCAAGGCATCTTATCCGTTACAAGGAAGTCGTCCCGACCAGTCCACTGTTGATATTAGCCCTATTCCTGAATTGCAAGGGGGTCATATGCGTCGAAGGAAGATTGGAAGCAACCGAAATGGCTTACAATCTTCCTCTCATCCAAACGACTTGGCTGCTTCAACCCCAGGGCATTTCCTCATAGGGGAACCCCTGAACGCCCCGCCTGATGAGGTCAACCACGCCAGTCGACCGGATCTCCTGACACGATGGAGACGCGTGGCCTATCTCAAAAACGAGTTTTGGAAAAGATGGACCCGCGAATATTTGAACGAGCTACAGTAACGCCATAAGAGATAACATCCCTGGAGGAGTAATGATACTGATAAAGCAAGGTAATCTTCCCCCAATGCAGTGGCCGCTAGGGTGGATTACCAGAGTGTTCCTCGGCAGCGACGATCTCGTAAGAAATCCGCAGGGGCAAGGGAATCCTCAGACGGCCCATCCACAAGGTTGCCCCACTTCCACTTGAACCAGTAGCTGATCCCAATGGACAAGAAATGACCACATCAAAGAACGGCGAACAGGAACAAATGCATCAAGGCTCCCAAAATCACGCTATTCAAACAAGGAGTGCTCACTTCGCGACGACTATGTGGCCTGCTTAAGTGACAGGATACCTGCATGCCACTGATCCAACAATTCAAACAAGACCAGGACGACATTGCACAGGCCAACCGGAAACATCTGGCTTATTCGGGGTCCTAGATTCAGATTATGCCGAGCTAAGGGACAACGAAAGTCTGTTAGGTAGATTTATAATAATTTTCGATCGTCATCATCCAGTATATCGCAGAGGTTCGAACATCGGCGCTTGCGGGATACACGTCTTCAGTGGCGAAACAAGTAGAAGGCCAGGATTAGAGAATGGCGAAACCACCCGAATTGGTTCAAACTACACACCAGGAACCGCTGGATGCGATCCACGAAGCAACATTCATCAATGTAAGAGTTGGACCCATAAATGGCGTCCTATGGCAAAAACAGCTTAGATCAGTTATGAAAAGGAGACCAAAGCTAATCCTGCATTTCCTCCACTTGGAAAGTCATCAACAAGTTTCTAGTCCTGACTATTTCGCCCAACCACCATTACATTCCATCGAATTCCCGAGGGAGAGCTGTATGCCAATACAGAATATAATCCCTGGAACGGGGATGCTTGTCTGGACGTCCTCATAAATTTATCATCCCTCCATTGAAGTTGGGCTGCAGAGCGAATTCCTCGCTATAATATCTGTCTGCATTTTTTCCATAAAAATGATGAGACTGCTTTTTTTGGAGGGAGGGATTGGGGGACGAGATTCTTCCAACTGGAATTCAAATGCAGAGGCTATCTTGATTTAGGACGATATGTTATATCCTTCGAAATGCCGTGCATCTCTCCTGAATCCAACGTTCACTTAGGGTATGCCAACAGTTTATAATTTATTCCCAATACCCACCGACAAACACATGTTAGTCCAAATATAGTCCTAAAGTCCTCGCATCGGAAATCTTGAGTATAAGCCATATCAAGTCCATTCGACCAACACCCCCTTCAGCTAATTCTCGCCTATGAATATAGGACGTAAAAGGTGGCTAAGTTTCATTCCGATTTAGCCTGATCCGAGTGCCGGTGTAAGAGGACCCAGGGTTGATTGCATGGGTTAATGAGTCTGCCATTGATTTTGCGGTTTAATTACACATAGAGCTGCAGTGCAGTCAATGGATTGGCAACTTTGAAGTTAATTCGTATAACACAGTATAGACACCCTAGTTTCCGCCCCTGTCTAAATCCTTTCACCTCCTACTATTTCCAGATAAAATGTATTAGTAAATGGGGTGGGTTACTAACAGTTTCAAGGGCAGGTATACCTCATCATACTACTCATATCTACATGCAGTTTTTAGTACTCGTATGTGGAAGCAATTATACCGCTATGGAGCGTATTAGGGGAGCTGGCAGTGTACATATTGGAGTTTCAGTTTAAGGCAATTTTGGATTAATTACCTAAAGATTATTTACAGGAGTCATGAACCAGCATAACTTAATTAGGGTTAGTCCTATTTGCGTATGGAGAATGTACTTAATAATTAAGTATGTGTTCAGTTGAAATTGATATTGAATAAGAAATTCGCTTTGTCGAAATGATTTAATCATGAACCTCGGCCACTAAGCAGGAAGGACTACAAGATAAATCCTACCTGTCAGAACCTTCTCCTTCACCCTTACCGGGAAAAGTGGAAGATATGGAAGCTGTTGACGTGGACGCTACTGATTTAACGCCGGTATCTGAAAATGGATCCAAGCAGCCCGGATAACGTGAATCTGGAAAGGCCCCAAACCGGCGGCAGAAGAGGGCACTGTGAAGGAGGATCAAGTACCTTGGAAATGAAGAGGTGGACGTGGCTGCACCACTAGAGGCGGTAACGTCTAGACAAATCGGACGCAAGGAAGCGGAATCTCCGGCGGAAGGTGGGGATAAACTGGAAGCCCCGGTAAGATCCACAATGGACGCACCAGACTCTTCTGTCAGCGGTAATGTGCGTAAGAAACGTAAGACCAACACATCTGTTGCCACCAACGCTTTATTGTTCTCCGCACCAAGGCTTACATAAACTTGTCCCGCGGGGATTAGGACCGTATGCGCAAGCTGCAGCCTCTGTTCTGACTGCTGCCGTGGGAGATTCCTCTAAGGATGGCAAAATGTCAGAGGAACAATTTACCATCCTCCGGGAATGCCTGTGGAAAAAATGCTGGAGCCTGGAACGAAACCACGATTTAACAATCAAAGTTTCCGCAATGAACTTCTCCATTTGGAGTGCACTGACAAGACTGCCTTAAAGTGGCTCCAGCAAGCAATCCCGGCTTTGAGTTCCGTCGGTCGGCCCAAGTTCACTATTGCAAACATTGAGCTACTCAGGACAGAACATCTCGGATGTTAGTTACCGGGCCCTCGAAGGAAGGCAAAGGACATCATCCGCACGCTGGGTGAACAGAACCCGGGCATGGACTTTGGACACTGGAAGGCAAAGTTCATGAATGCCAGGAAGGACAAATCTAAAAACATGGAGGCTTTCAACTTGGTATTCGAACTGGACCAAAAGGGTCTGAATGTGCTCAGGGCAAGCCACCATGTGGTGCTCCACTTTTTCCTAGATAAATTGAAATGTAGTCATATCAGGAAACTGTAGAGCATCATCTTCATTTTGAGAGCGAAGAACAATGACGGTCTTCGACCCACACAATATGGAGCCAATTGCAGCATCTTCGGTGCGCTCTCCCACAATGGAGCTACGCGCGGAGAATAGTGCATACAGTGGCAGTGAAGGGACTACAGACTGAATCCTACCTGCTAGCAACTTCTCCTATACCTTCCAAGGAACAGGCAGAAGAAAGGGAAGCTGACTTGATACCAGTTCGACTGATCGAATCAATGCAAACTGGGCACCGCAAACCATTCACAGTGCTAAATGGAAACGGACGAATTCTCTGCGGGATGAGATGAGATTTTTCATGAATGAGGACATGGGAACTGCGGTACCTCCAAGTCCGGCTTTTCTCATAGAAATCAAACACGTGGAGATCGAGTCTCTGGCAGTACGGTGTGGGGGAACTGTTCTAACTGTTTTCCATTACCCCTTTGGACTAAGTTTATGTCGAAAAACTTTGGATCAGTAAAGGGGGCTAGGATCTTCTACGATAAAAGATCCATAAGACCGAGAGCTTGTTTCCTAATATCAAGGCGGATAGAGGCAACCATGCTGAGACAGTTCAGTTCTCCGGACAAAGACAAAGTTACGGTAATTATGTAATATCAGATAAATGGCAAGAGGAAAAACATCATAGCTGCCTCCGCTTATTTATCCTATAATTCGTTGCATCCTCCACCGACGCAAGAGCTTAGGAATATTGTAACGTATGCAGAATCAAGGGGTCTCCAACTCTTAATAGGTTGCGATGCAAATGCTCAACATGGTTGTCGGAGCAGTAGCAAATGCAATCTAAGAGGAGAGAAGCTACTTGATTTCATCGCTTCAAACTGCAATGACTGCAAACGTTACATGCGCCTCTACGTTCGTGGGACCAAGAAAAGGCGAAGTAATTGACCTAACAATCCGTACCTCAAAAATGTTGGAATTGATTACACACTGGCGGGTGCTAGACGAGGTCTCACTGTCAGATCATTGATACCTAAAATTCAATCTGATTTCAATCCCTGGCTAAACTGGGTCATTCGATACTGAGTTCAAATAATCGAGAGTTACCTTTCGGAGAGACTTCTTTGGTACGAGACCGACGACGGACCAAAGGAATATATTTTGACAACGAGTGTTCCCCAAGGCTCCGTGCTGGGGTCCCTGCTGTGGCCAAGGGAGGCAACATTGATTGGTTTTACAGAAGACCTGGCAGTGGTAGTAGTTACGAAACACCACTAGGATGTGGGACTGTATGCACGTGAAGCCATTCATCCTATCAAAGCATGGCTGAAAGGTGAAATTGGACCTGGCGGAAAATGAGATGGAGGCGGTTCTTATTATCAATCGCGAGAAAAACAGCACTGTCAAGTTGAGTTTCAATGGGCACCTAGACTATGCCCACAAAAAGGCAGCAAACACTGGCTCATCTCTAGCAAAAATGACGCCAAATTTTGGAAGGTCAAAATCTAGTCGCAAGCTGCTTATCGCAGAGGTGGTGAAATCCATCCTGCTATTCATCCTGCTCCTGTCTTGGTGTGCGCACTAGATAATACAGCAAACCAGAGAAGGGTAAGTTTGGCATAATGACCAATCGCGCTGAGGGTGTACAGTGCATATAGAACGGTAATCGCGGGAATGATTCTCTTTGATCTCCTGGCGAATGAGACACACTGCCTCTACTGGAGAAGGAGGATGAATCCGCCGAATTGACTGCGGGCTTCCCAAAAGCCACTAGGAAGAAACCGTATAGGACACGACAGCAACGGTTGGATAATTTCGAAAGGGCCGCTGGACCTATACACTGATCTCGTGTATTGAGAGATGGGTCGAGCGCAAGCATGGAGAATTAACGTGACACAGTAGATACCGGAAGTTCTTGCATCGCTTCGGATTGAATGAGTCTTCAGACTGTCTAGAGTACGCCGCTATACCTAAGGACCCGGAGCATTTTATGTTCCACCGTCCGAGAGTTACGAATGAAAAAGGAAAGGTTAAACGATGACCCCAACGCACTTATCGGAGACCGTAATTTCGTGGAAGAGATGCTGAGGTCCACAAGAAACTTGAGTGCGATAAGCGAAACAATAGCAGCGATATCGGAGAACCAAAAGGAACTGGAACGAGCTCGGAAAGCGCAACGGACGCGTGACTTATTTGCGCTGGTGCAAACCAGAGCCCACGTCGCGAAGTAACACTTCACCGTGGTCTCGCGAGGATATGGACGGAGAATTGGGGGTGGTTTTAGTGGGTGCAAATTCACACAATCCCACACAATGCTGCAACCTGGCGCAGCAGCATCTTTTTAAGATTTCCACCTCCACCCATAAAAAAAGCTTATGGGCTATGCAGGCGAAGCTTTGCCTCAACATGGGGGGACTTAGGCCTCATGTGGTAATCTGAATATATGTTGCAACATTAGGCCGATGTTCGTTTATGCTTCCGTTAAGGTGAGACAAAAAGATTTTCACCATAAACCAGCCGCACTGCAATGAACTGTGTGTCTGGTTATCATTGGTATCATGAGCACCACATCCGACGCAGCTCCAAAGGCATTACTCAATTTGCAGCCTCTGGGTATATTTAGTCAAATCACTGCAATGAGAGCAGCTCATAGACTAATACGGTTAGATCTATGGGGAAACAACGGATGTGGGGGGGGGGGGGGCGGGCACAGAGCATTGGAAGAGTTACTGGGAGTACTGGATCTAGTTCTTACAATACCTTCCGATTCTGGTGACCGCATACATCTATTTTGGTAGAAGATATGTAGTTACCTTGAAACGTAGAGAGAACTGGGAAGTCCCAAAGGAATGCGTGACGGGGTGTATGGAAGTCTTCTATACCGATGGCTCAAAAACAGAATAGGTTTCTGGAGTCGGAATCTACCTCTCGAATAAAAACGAGAAGTGGGCTTTTCCTTTGGGACAATATGCAACGGTTTTCCAAGCCAAAGTCTATGCGATCCTAAGGGCGGCAAACTGGGTGATTGACGAGCGGTTGAAAGGCAGGCGCGTCGCGATCTGCAGTGATAGCCAAGTTGCACTGAGGGGGTTGAGTAGTCCTTTGATCACCTCGAAAATCGTTTAGGAATCCAGAAACCGTTTGAACTTTATCTGTAGATTCAATGCGGTGGAACTACTCTGGGTACCTGGTCACTGTGACGTTGACAGAAATTAAATCTCGGATACTTTAGAGAAAGAGGTAACGATCTCCCCCACACCGGCACCGGAACCAGGAATTAGAGTTCCAGTATCATTAACTCAGGATGTCTTCAAAAACTGGGAACAAGCTTTTCACAATGACGGGTGGCAGAGCCTAAATGCTCCTAGACGCACCAAACTTTTCCTGCCAGAACCGAACATAGGTACCACAAAGTTTGTCCTGTCGAAAAGCAGGAGGACTTCCCGGAGTATTGTAGGCCATCATTTACTAGCTTGCCATATGTTCAGAATTGGAACTATTCAAGATTATGCATGCCCCTCCTGTAATGAGGAAGCGGAATCCACGGAGCAAGAAGGGACGATTTATATAAGCTCCTTAAAATCTGCTAAAACGGATTCACCTACTCATTTGTCATTCTGCCTGATTTGCCTTCAGATTCAAATTACCTCAATAATTTCTTTAACACCTAACACCTTCTCACCGAAAATCCTGGGACTACCAAATAATTTAAGACTCCGTCACAATCATTTATTCAACGAGTCAGTCTGTCGGCTCGCATGAAACCTAATCACTATTAAATCACTAAAGAAATACGCAAGGATTTTGTCGCTTGCTTGAAACCTACATATCGTGACTTGATGTAATAAAAGTTCCTTCACTGCTATTGCTGTTGTTGACTTCGTTACCACTGGGGCTTTCATCGTAGGAAACCGTCTGTGTATGGGCTCGTTTGAGTTGTCTACTTAACATTTTTAAACCAAGAAGGTGCAATTTCGTCTTCCTATTTGCTATTCATAGATGAAAGGACATTGCTAAGAATTTGTTGTAAGGGTGCAAAGATAAATTTAAGTAGAAAAAACAAGAAATTGATGAAAAAGGGTTCGTTACTTTGGGACTCCGTTAACCCGGCATGCCTACTCCTGCATCAGTACTTTCAACAGCCAGAAAGGTGTTACTATTTCTCAATCAGGGGGGCTCCTGTTCTCATCAAAGAAAGTAAAATAACGTGTTTCCTTTTTGCTATTATCTATCCTAATTTAACTAAAGAAACTCGGGGGCCAGGACCATGATACCACTAAGAAAAACCCAGCTACCGTGTTTATCCCACATTGGGCGCCATTTTTTATTAGTCGCATTACAATCCAAAAAGGCCCCATTTTAGGGATGATTTGACAGAACTCAATTTATCTATTTATCTTCCCACTCCAGATATAGAAAAATTGGAACTTATGCTTCGAATCCTAGGAAAATGGTTACAATTATTGCCTTGGGACCATTCACAACTACCGTCACCCCCAAAACCCTGGAAAATCACTTATTTCAACATTATCCTGGATTATTTAATGAAATAGTCTGAAATATCAACATGAAAGCAAAAGAAATCAAAAATAACCTCCAACTAATTTCCAACTTTTATTCGGCTGGACAGTGGTAAATGACTTTGATTACAGTCTTCGTTTTTCAACCCCAAATAGACCGCCTAGGGTACATACGTACTTAACGATTAAGTACACGAAATAGCCACCAAAAACTATGGTGTAAGTTTTAACGACGTTCGTTCCTTTCTTTATGTCTAAGCGATTTTTGGCAATTTTACTTTGATTTTTCTTTTCCGCTAGATTTTCGCCCCCCCGGGAAAATACAACTTTCAATAAAATTACTGTCATATTATTTCGCTCGGCGGTAATTACAAGAATTATGTGACGATGGGGAATGTGAACTTCTTTGTAGTAAATGAGTAATTCGCATGTTTTGATTACTATTTATTTTTTGGAGTACTTTTCTGTTAATTTGGGGGTGAAATGGCAATGGGAGGGTGACTTTTTATAACCAGTTGGAAGTTTTATTGAGCAGACGCCCTTTTTCTCGGTTGTACGGGCCGGCATCGCTACCAACACTCGGTACTCAACAAAAAGGTGTATTATGGACAACTAGATGAGACCCACGCAAGAGAACTTAGAAGGGGGCCCAACCCACCCTTTGCTTTCCGTGCCTTGGGGAATATTCGGTCGGTCGGGTGGTCGAAGAGTATGGTTATTATCTTCTCTCTTCAATATAATTTATTCCAAATGTTCCAAATCTGAGCTGTCTCTCTTTTAGGGTGATGTATGGCTTTCCAGGACCTTCTGTCTACCAAGACAGTTTGTGAGTGGTGATAGCTACACCCTGTACGAGGTGACCCCACTACTAACAGAACGCTACTGATCTAGACTCGGGAGTCGAAAAACATCTCCGACAATCTAGGGATAGTTTGCAGCCGGGGATGACTGACTGTATTCAAACGGAGCCTCACTGACACTTGGTCGTTATCTAAAGGAAGGCCTGAAACCAAAAGAGGCCCTTAAGAAGGCTCAGGGCAGACCTAAGCCATCTTTATCGAAGCCAAGAAAGCGAGGAAAAGTGGAGATTAGCTCGCATGAAGGGAATGCTCCCAAAAAAATCCAAACCTGAACCCAAGAGGAGAGAAAACCAGGCGAAGGAAAATCTCCGAAATACTGAGAGCCAAATGATTACACCCAAGAAGGGAGAAATTGGAACTTCAAACAGTAGATCCAAGGTCAACATTGGTATACTGCAAGGACAAAAACCAACAAAGACCGCTGCTCAAAAAGCAATACGCAGGGACAAGCAAAAGCAGGTCAGAAGTGATGGCAGGAATCAGGAAGCCTACCTTTGGCTGTGCTAGTGCAGTCAAGGGCATCCGACTGGCCATGCTGCCAAAAATGTTTTCCGAGCAAATACTCATTCGTGAGGAGCAAGAAACTATCCAAGACCTTGTTGTCAGGCAGATGTGCAAGAGATGGACTGCGAAACTTGTATTCACCGGGATAAGCATTCGACCGGGTCAAATACTGGTGGAGTGTCAGACGGAAGACACTGTGGAGTGGCTTAATTCCTAAATTGCCAAGCGGGGAAGGAGCAGAATTGTCAATATGTGCTGGGGTGGGGATGACATACCAGGACCACACATGGTGACAGTGTCCATCCCGAAAGCGGCAACAATAGAGACGGATAATCTCATGGACCTACTAATCGGTCAGAATGAGGATATCCATATGTGATTATAGAGAGTATTCGGAAGCAAGGTGGAGGGTTAAGGGCAGACTCCTCATGAGCCGGGTAGATGACAGATACCTGGAGACAGTCAAACTTCGGAGTTGCCATATCAACTATTGATTTGGCAACATACCTGTGCACGTGCACAAGGAAAAGCCGAGGAAAGATACCTTGGAGGAGTTACCGGGTGAAAAGCATATCGAGAAGAAGCTGATACTGATACGACAGTGGAGATGACCAGCACTAGGATAGCCCAGATAAACCTCCACCATACGAAGAAGAACATTGGAATAGTGGTGGCTCAGAAGCCCGGCAGAACGGATTGGGAATCCTATGCCTCTACACAGTTGTCATTGACACATATGAGGCCAGCTGTCCGGCTAACACAGTTAAGTCATCAAGGGATGTACCATGGTGGAACAGGAGAACAGAAATAAGAAAACTCTTCAACCGGACAAAACAAACCGGGGACTGGCCGAGCTGCAAAAATGCACTGACTGCGTATACCAACGTGATCAGGAAAGCAAAACGGAACAGCTTCAGGGAATTCTGTGAAGGGATCGAACAAATCACAGAAGCAAACAGGCTTCACAAAGCTGTAGCCAAAAACGGGGCAATATCTTCTGTCTCTTGGAAGGAGGAAAATGCGACATTTACCGAGAATGAGGAGGACAGAGTATACCTGCTTCTCAGGACTCATTTTCCGGGGTCCTACCCTACGGTGGCAGAAGACAACATTCTGCTAGCATCCCAACCACGAATAAAAAGGAAAGAAAGGAGAATTGGAAACTGGCAAAAGAGGCATGCTCGGAAGCTAGGGTAAGGTAACTTTTAAACCACTGAAATCACCCGGAATAGATGGCATCTTCCCAGCACTGTTCCGGAGAGACTTAGAAGTTGTCTTAAAGTCCCCATATGCGATTTGAAGTGGTGTGCGATCTTCCCAGTGCTCTCCTATGTCAGATATAATGTCTTCGTTGTTTTTTGTTAGCAATAAGTCCGGCTTATACAGGACTCGCCAGCCGCTCGCCACCTGTCTCGCAATGTGGTTGTGCTGAGCGATCCTCTACCAATTAGTTGATGGACAATTTTGCAGGATGGGGCAAACCGTCTTATTTCCGTGGCATCCACCGCAGTATCTCCGGAGTTGCACTGGATTTGACATTTGACTTACATAGCAGCACTCGGACAAAATCACTTAATGACCAGTAGGCCGGCGGGTAGTCCAACCAAGCGTTGGAGTGCTTACAATTCGACATCGAATATAAGCCATTTCCAGAGAAGGACAACTCCAGTCCTTCTGCTTGTCGATGTTTAAGCTCACGACCAAGAGGCAACTTTAGTTTTAAAATCTTATTTTACCAACCATGGTCGCTGGTGGCAAGTTTTTGGAGCTTGGGAATTAGCAGCTGGATTTTCTCCCACTTTGCCGAAAGCATCTCCGGAATTTTTGTCCCGAACTGGAGCATCCCCAGCCCACCGCATTTGGTAGAAACATGGATTACCAGGTTATGGCAGTGAGCATGAAAATGTGTTGCCTTCCTTATGGCCTTATCCGCCCGTTTTAGGGGTAACTCCCGAGGTGGTAACGCGGTGGACAAAACGGGGTATTAAGTGATGTTTAACCACTTCCAGCTCAGATATCAGTGATGCTGTCATGTTGGGTGTAAGTTGCCCGTCGAGGTCCTGGATGTCGGTGGTAATTGCTCCTGATGCTTCATATTTGGCCCTCCAGGTACTTGAAAGTTTCCTCCACTAATAGCGGCCTGATGGATTTGCCGCCAATTTTAAAGGATGATGCAGTGCGGTGGAACCTCCCTTTTTGTCGGGCTATTGAGAAGCATAGGTCCAGATTAACTTTGAGGCCTCTTTCACTGAAAAAGTTAGTAGTTTCTACTAAGAGAGCCTCGGCATCCCTCCCGCTGTCCGCTAGCAAGAGCAGGTCGTCCGCATACCCGAGGCAAGGTGTATCTCCTGGTGCCATTTTGAACAGAGATGAGATGGGTTCATCCAAGACGAAGTTGAACAGGGCTAGTGAAGTTGGATCGCCCTATTTCAGTCCCATCTCAAACTCTGCTACCGAGGATCCTCCGACACAGATCGTAGTTAAAGCTGTCGTTACGTTGGACATCAGCAGCTGCCTAGTCCTGTCGTCGATTCCCATCCTTTCGATGGCTAGGCATACCACGGCGTGTAGCCTTTTTTGAGATCGATAGAGACTACGGCGAATGGCATGCCTATCTTAGTCTTGGACCTCATGAAGTTTCTTAGATACAGCCTTAATCCCACAAAAGAAGGCCGCTAAACTTGATAACGGAATTTTCGTCAGTCTACAAACGTCGATTCGGTCAGAGCCAAATGACGTTTGCGTAATTTTATTGAGGAAAGCCTGAATTTCGTCATAAACGATGGGTTCGTAGAGCTTTTCTCTTGCGCAGTGGGTCTTGGGTGACCGTGCTAAAAGACTTGCCATCCAGTAGTCTTCGAACCTCCTCCTTGGGGTTCCTTGTAAACGGCTATACGGCTATACGCTCTATGGCGCCATCAGGATGATGGTGGTTAAACGGCTCCAGAGTTTGTGGTCCGCTGTTGCAGATTATTGTGGGGATTGATGTGTAAACCGTGTTTTCCGTATTTTTTGACGACGGCTGCCACCCAGTCATCGAAGGCCGCTTCCTCCAGAGGTGACATTGTGAGGGTACGACACATATCGGCGTCAAATTCAGGCAGCTCATTTTTCTCCGGTAAGTCCTTGGCAGAATCTGCCGTTGCAGGGCTGCGCTGAAGGAGTCGTTGTGAAAGAAAATCTGATCTGTTGTTGATTTGCCTTGAGTGAAGCCTCTTTGATATAGGGCAATGATGCTCTGGACATATGAGGCTATTCGGCCTAGCAAGATAGAGGGGAATATCTTAAAGATGGTACTCAGCAACGTGGTACCTCTATAATTGCTGCATTGAGTGATATCCCCTTTTAATATATGGGAGAGATAGTACCTCGTTCGTGTTCCAGTTTACAGACCTGTTGGTTCTCCCAGGCTGTCCTTTGCCGTCTGTGAAGTCGCTTCTCCGCTCGAGGGAGTTTGTTATAAGGCTCTGTGTGTGCCAGCGTTCTTTGAGAATGCAATATTACTGCGTTATTCTTTCGTTCCGTTGTTAGCTTACATTCATAGTCAAACCAGCCGTTCCGACTTTTCTTGCGGCTAGGATCAAGTATATTTGTGCCCCTATCAATGATAACGTTCTTCAGGTGGTTGTGAAGATCATTTGTTGATGTTTCATCTCCAGTACATCTGTTAGCTGCGGTTATTGCGACATCCATTTCCTTCTTATAGGTGTAACGGAGGGCTGTGTTGTGAATGGCTTTAGTATTCACTCTCATCTTATTGTCAGAGGGGATTGTAGGTGGTGTTGTAATTCGAGCTCGGAACACCATGCCTACGAGACAGTGATCCAAGGATATAATGACCCCCTTATATGCTGAGAGGTGGAGGCGTTCAATCAGCATGTGGTCAATTTGGTTGAAGGTGGTCCCATCTGGTTCTTCCAACAACCATTTTATGCGATACTGGGAACTGAATAACCCGCAATCTGTTATCATTAGTATCCCTATGAAAGTTATAGGAGCCCAAGTATCGCCTGAATATGGGCACCGTCCCTAATTGACTGTTGAAATCTTAAAGTATGATTTTGATATGGACACGCTTCGAGTGTCCGCTCAACTGGCTCGTAGAAGGTTACCCCTTTCCGACTCTGCAGTCGCCGTAATAGGGGCGTGAACGTCTATGAGGCTTGTATTTCCAAGCTTTCCGAGCAAAAGCAGGGTGCATAGCTTTTCGCTTATATTTTCTAAGCTTTTTGGCTGACTAAGAAACTTACTCCGAGCACATGATTTACTGAATGGCCGCCATAATATATGGTGTAGTGGCTTTTCTCTAGGAAACCGGCCCCTGTCCAACTCATCTCTTGCAATGTTGTTACATCAGCCTTATATTGGAATAGGGAGCGCACGTTCCATGAGATAATGCGCAGATCGTTATTTCGTTTTCGTTGCCCGGTTCGTCGTTTTAAAGTCTATCCTGCCCGAGTCTCCTTCTGTGACTTCGTAACATCGGTTCTCCGTGTCAAGTTGTAAGCCCTACCTAACCCCCAACCTGGAAGACCAGTTGGTGCAATTTGTCCCGTTTTAGGCACGGGAGACTCGCCTTCTCCGGCTGCAGTTTTTCCTTAAGAAAGAACTCCTAGCGATCACCACGTGGAGGTGGACATAGGGTTTGGTATCAGAGCTGTTGGTGTTGGTTCAGCAGGCGCTTCCCAGGTTTTATGCTCCACCGTGGGTACCAATCCACGTCTCGCCCTGGGACCTGTAACATCCTTTGACCGTCGAAATATCCACAAATAAGGAGGTAAACAAGAAAACCGAAGAGGCCAATAGAAAATAATCAGATTCCATGCAATCATAAATCGCATTTCGACCTTCTACATCCTGAGTATGAAATCATCCATTCAATCAGCACGAAGCAATATTCTGCTAATCATGGCGAAAATTTGCACCTGTCGAAAATTCCAATTTTTACAAGAAATCCCTTTGCGTGTTGAGTGGAAAATCTGCCTAGATTTTCCTATATCCGCGGAGCCTTTTCTTGGTGTTATATTTCGGCACAAAATTGCCTGTAGTCATAACTGTTAGGCATGGTACTAATCACCGCCACTTACTTATAAGGTATGCTAAGAATCTGCACTAGAAAGGTAATTTTCCGGCGCTTTGTTGTGATAATAAAAGAAAATTTCTGATTTCTACTCAAGAAAAATAACACCGAAAGAAACCTAACATTAGTCCTGGGAAAAAGTAAGGTGTGCGTGAATTTATCAACTCCACGTTGTCGATATAACCGATTACACGATCTGATTGATTTATTGGCACTTTTTCAATGTGCATAGATTGATGAGGCTCTCCACTAATGACGATTCCAAATTAAATGTATGTATATGTCGGGATGTGCCTACGGTTGCGTGAAGGATATTTCGTGCGCTAGTACGGATGATGTTGATTAATTTCTCTTACAAGTCTGATAATAATCGGTCATGTAATGATTGCATAGCATAGGCTGAAGTTGTAGCGTATTGAAAGGAAAAAAGAACATGCAGACATGATTTATTATTTCGGTAAAAATTTTATAGAAGGAAAACACAAATGTACGTGTTAGTCTCGACGAGGAAGATACGAGTATCTTTATCGCAAAGTGTGGTTTTAATCCCGATCCTTTGATTAAATACAATTGAGCCAATTTGGACAAGATTTAGTCACAAGGACAGTCCTAATACCTTTGCAAAACTTGCCTAATAAAGGTACAGAAGAACAACCCTTTTTGAACGCATACAAACACAGAATGAAAATAGGTAGGAAGGAGACATTTATAGACGAGTGCAACCCACATTGGGCGCCGAAAATTAAATCTCTTATAAACATTTATTGGGAAAGATAGAAGCAAATTTCACACACGTCTTGCTGATTTTTAAGGTAGCTGTGGTCTAAGGCACCATCTCAAGGAGAACAACCCCACGATACTTCCGAATTGACCTAGAAAAACTCTTACATGACTCGAGGAACTTCAGAAAAGAAAACACTTTTGTTAGCATCAGCAAAATTTTTCCATTCTAACCCGAAGGATGACACCTACACACTTAGTCGAATTCCAGATATTTTATAGAGCAATCATGTCGAATTCAATTTTCACCCTATGACCTATGGCTTAGTTTGGTTTGGGTAGAAAAATCAAAAGCGAATAATATTCTGCTTTTTATGGATTCCGGTTATTTCGATCCTAAAGGAATCGGATTTATACGTCGACTCTTCTACATCCGTGGGTAGTATATACGCTGGTGCATATTCATGATTCCCAAAGTGTAGATTCTCGGTTAGTCCAGGACGTAATTCCAAGTCGAATTGTTTTATCCTTGTCCCCTATTGTTTCTATAGATCTGCTGGGAATTGTGAAAGTGAGACTTTATAACTTCTGTGAGGAATATGTAGGATGAGGTGGAGCTTGAATTGAGACCGAGTTCTAGAAGGCAGGACATTGTAGCCTCATATGAGAATGTTCAATTTTAGTTGTATCGAAGACGGAAGAGTCAGGATGGCATTGAATTGTAAGGACTTGGGACATGTATGACGTTAAATATTCTACTTTCAACTAGTAAAGGGTATGGAATTCATAAGGAATTCAATAGGCTTTGCATCTTATTAATGCAGATGTTTCCAATCAAACGATTGTTTAGAATTGGAAATCTAATCCATAACAAAAGGAATTGTCTAAAGGAAACATCACAAAGTAATTGGCAAATATTCATAATGCATCCACATATGAAATTATAGTATTCTCTTCAAGGCTAGATTTGTAAAACCAGAGATCGAAGTTCTAATCTTACAGATGGCCAAGCGATTTATTTTGCAGACTGAATATCGGTGCTCATCCACAGCTGATTCGACTGGAATCCAACACCCAATCACGATACAACTCCCTCTGCCACCAGTGAGAATTGAACCCCAACTTTCCGCCGCGGCAGCTTAGCGCTCTAACTACTACTCAGATAACCATTCTCCACCTACGATTTCCAACTAGCAGCTGCAATGTGAGCTTCTCCAATAAGTAATTTGCAGGACCACAAATTCCCTAGACTTGCCTTTTAACTTCCGAAAGATTGTAAAAACTTTCAGCTATTCCAGCTTAAGCTATCCATCTTTCCGCCCTTCACGAAATAATTTTGAAAGGCCTACTGTGGGCTATTATGACCCCTAAACTATATTCTCCTGATGAAGCAACCCCACAACCGGGCGAGACAACGCTTAAAAAGAACAAGATGAACTGCGCTCTGACAATATCTGAAATTATTATGACAAGAAGGAGGGAGAGAGGGTTACTCAACCACATCGGAACCGCCTGGAAAAAATGAAGGCCAAAATATCCCCAAGAACATAGTAAATAGTAGAATACAGATAGAGGAAAAGATAACTGAGGAGGGACACCAGAAGAAAAAGATTAACTCTAGCTGGGCAAAACATAACCCCGTCAATTAGCGGAGAGGTAAAACGCAACTGACGAAAGGAGGCAATGAAATTCCGCAGAGTAGTAATCAAACAGACAAAGGTGAGATGAAGCGGTTGAGCGGAGGTAAAGTCTGAAGTCGCTGTGGTTGCAGCAACTCCCAGAGAATACCCAGGCCATCTTAACCTCAGCGGACTCCGGATCTTTGGATAAAATCCACAAGGTCCATGCGCGGCCCGTGGTCAGTGGTGTGTCAAGGGAGGCCCACGGGCCAAATTTCCGAGCTTCAGCAGACGGTGGTACCTTTCGCGGATACCGTCTCTAAGCAAATGGCTGCAGAGGGAGCTTTGGGTTCGGGAGGTAAGCCACGAACTCGTTCGTCCGCCATCTGAAAAACTTGATCGAGTCGTCGTGCGTCGGGGACCTCAACAAGCCCTGCAATTTGCTGGTATCACCGTACCTTTGTCGACAAAACGCAGAAGTGTACCAGCCCGTGCACTTTCTTGGCTTCAAAAAACTGAATTCATGGGGACCTCCAGCAGTGGCTACCCAGAATGCAGCTCTACGCCGCTTAATAATATACGATCCCTTGAGGAAACGCCATTACCTGGTCGACACAGGCGCAGATGTCTCACTTCTCCTGGTATCGCGAATTACAAACTGATTCCGCAACAACTTAAACTAGCGGCGGAAAATTTCTCAAGCCTACACACTTACGGCTACAGACAGGTAGACGTGAGTCTAGGACTTTGATGAACGTTCTCATGGCGTTTTGTTGTAGCGTGTCCCATATTAGGAGCAGACTTTCTAGGCTATTATAGATTGCTAGTGGATCTGCAGAATAGGTCTCTTGTTGATCCCATAACTTCACTCAAGTCAGTCTTTAAGAAGTAGCCCACCCTCGCGTATCTACAAAAATGCAGCAAGATAAGTACTGAAAGTAGTCTGTCGCAGCTAGCTAAGCATGATGTACAGCACCACATCCACACCACTCTCATATCTTCTCGAAGGTGCGTCCATTACCACCTCAGATGCGCGCTGGTGCTAAGGAAGAATTCGACACACTTTTAAAGTAGGGTATTTATAGACCATCAAATAGCTGCCAAGTCCAACGATGAATGGAGATCATGTGGCGATCATGTCCACGACTTTGCGCACAACCCCGCTAACTGCCATGTTTTCACGACCTTGGACTTAGCCAAGGCCTTAGGCGTACCATCAAATTCCTGAAGCTGATCCTGATATTCCGAAAACGGCAATATCCTTCGGACTCTTCGAGTTCATTCAAACTATTGACTTTTGTTTCGTGTCTTTAGATGATGTTTTGGTCGCATCTTCTTCAGAGTCTGAGCATTTGTAACATATCGAACGCATTTTTCAACGTCTCCTTTCGTCCGCTCTTGCGCTTAACGATGAAAAGTGCAAATTCTTTCCAAAGCAAGTGAAGCTTTTAGACCACATGATTCCCCTTGAATAAATCCAACCGAATCTAGACAAGGTTCAGGCCAACATAGACTTTTCACAACCTAAAAGGATCAGGTTTTTGGGCATATTAAACTTCTATCGTCGTTTCTTGCCCAAAGCCGTTCAACATCAAGTGATCCTCAATGCTTACTTGCGTCGACCCAAAACCAAAGACTCACACGTGATTGCGTAGTCTAGAGAGACCATCGAGGCATTTGAGGTAGCCAAATGACAGCCAGCGGACGCTATACACCTAGCGTTCCCTCAATCAGATGCACCCTAGCTGCTTTGGTTGATGTCTCAGACATCGCGGTAGGTGCTGTCTTTCACCAAAAGGTAAACCAAATCAGGCAGCCTTCTTCTCTAAAAAATTGAATGCAGCTCAACAGAACTACAGCACCCACGATTGTAAGCTATGAGCCACGTATGTCCACGTATGTCCACGTGTGTCCACGGACCGCAAGCCTCTTACCTTCGCTTTTAAGCAGAAGCCCGACAAAGTGTCCCCCACCAACTCCGACACATAAGTTTCATAAGCCAGTTTAGTTCGGATATCCAACACGTGTCCGACAAAGACAATGTAGTTGCAGTTCCTGCTGCGGTTGATAACGCAGCATTTAAAATCCTTACGAACAACTCCAAATAGAAACTTTGGGAGCTTCCCCTCTTCGGCTCAACCTCCGAAATATTCTTCAAGACCTCTGAAAAGGGAGAAAGGGACCTAGGCCATATATTCCGACCGCTTTTCGCAAGGATGTATTCCATGCAGTACAAAATCTTGCGCATCCAGGCATTCGGACAAAGAATCGGCTGGTCACAAGCAAATATTTCTGGCCCTAAATGAATAAGGATGTTAGCTCCTGGACCAAACAGTGCATTGCGTGCTAGAAGTGTAAAGTAACCAAGCACGTATAGAAAGAAATAGGCCCATTTCCTTGGTCTACAAAGCGTTTTCACATGATCTACATCGAAATTATCGCATAGCTTCAAGTGTTGTCACACAATCATTGATAGGTTCACGCGATCGCCTTATGGCCATCATTTCCGCACGATCGTGCACCGACGCCCTTAGTCGGGAATGGATCCCACGCTTTGGAGTTCCAGCCGAAGTCATTATTGACCAGCAAATGGAGTTCAAATCTACCCTGTTCTCGGAGTTAGGCAAACCCGAACGACTGCGTACCACCAGAAAAAATCCAATGGAATGCTGTAACGTTGACATGAGACTCTAAAGGCCGCGATAATGACACACGATGACTCCTTGTGGTTTCAAGTCCTGCCTTCATTTTTACTTGGACTACGCACAGCCCATCGTGAGGAGTTTCCCGCCAGCTCCACCGAGTTAGTATACGGGGAGAAATTTAGATTCCCTAGCGACCGTGTGTTCGATACTAGGTTAGCCCTTTCCACCACTGGGCTTTTGCGCTTGCTCTGGGACACCGTGGCCAAATTAAAATCACCCCCACCATCCCGTCATTTTGTGATGAAAGCTAACATTCCCGAAGCGCGACTACTCGATCGAGCCTTTCGGATGGCGGATCCCGAACGAGTTCGGGACCTACCTCCCGAACGCGAAGCTCACGCTGTAGTCACTAGCCGTGAGGGATGTCACCATCTGCTGAAACTCGGAAATTTGGCCCCCCTCCCACGACACTTCACTGACCACGGGGCACACATGGATTTTATCCACGGTGTTTACCAAGACCTCCAAAGATCGGGAGTCCGCACAGGCCAAGATGGCCTGGGTACTCTCCGGGAGTCGCTGCAACCATAGCGACTTCAGAAGCTCAACCGCGACTTTATTTCCGCCCAACTGCTTCATCTCACGCAACAGTTGGCTCGGGGAGCGGTCACCAAAGATGATCTTCATCAGCAAGTGATTTAGCTTCGCTGAATCACATGTTGACAGTCAGTTAGTGAGGGTACCCTTTAATTTCGAGCAGAAACATTCCTCTTGAACTTCGGCGACGAGTCCAATTGGTTCGTCGTCCAGGCCGACGAGTGCGTGATTAGATCACGTGGCATCAGCAGTGATGCCCGCGAGCGCGAACTATGCCTCCAGTTGTCGGAACCTAGCCTCCGGGTCACGACGTCAAAACGGTGGCACTCGTACCGCCACTGCGACCACGGGGATACGGACTCGTATAATGACCCCATCTGCAATGGAGACGGCAGCCTAGGCAGTACCATGCAGTTCTATAGTAGCGGAAAGAGACCTATTAAGAAATTCGCGGTGGTTGTGAAGCGCATGCGATTTCCGACGTTTCTCCAGAAAGAACGTCAGCAAAGAGGTGGAAAACGAGCTGATGGAGCTGCTGGACAAAAAATATCGTACTACAGGCGGACATGGAAAGTAAGAGAAAATCCGTAGGAAACAGAAACAACCGCGTCTCTCAATGGCTTTGTCTGGATTCGGTGTTCAGAGATAATTTTTCCAGTGTATATCTTACGACGATGCCGGACTTTGAATGCAGGAATGATGCTTCGGAGAACTCAATCTTAGTCACGGATGAGCGGATCTAGGTTGGGAGTGGCTTCAATGCCATAGCACTTGAATCTGGCACACCTCACTCAGACTCCAGAAACGAATTCTCGAAATGGCGGCAAGAACAAGACTAGTAGTCCCCAAAATTCCCCGCCCAGGCATCAAGGAAAGCATTCCAAACGTAACCTTCACGCCGGAGTTGCTAGTGTCGCTGGTGGATGGGTGGCGAGTACTGGAAGACTTCTCGGCAAGCGACCATCAATGCATTGCCTTTGAAGTGGTGAACACAATCTCTCGGTTTATGCCACTCCAGCGCTCTTTCAGTGCATGAACGTTACGAAAATGAACACCGGGAGGTTCTTCCAAACTCTTGGAATAGGTGGAGTTTCGCTGGAACAACTGGGGGTGATAGTGCTGCGGATGACACTGTCTTGAACCTGATAACGACGGCCTGCGAAGTTTCCATGCTCAGGAGGGCATCGAGATGTGACGAACCTTATATGTATTCCTGGACGATGTAAATTGTAGAGCTCCGGAAGGAGTGTCAAAAACTCCGCTGCTTAAGACAACGTCTAAATCAATCTATATCAATCATTCTAAAGGAAACACCGCAGCACAATAAACAAAAACAAAGCTCGCTGCTGGCAGGATTATCTGGTCGACGAGGTGAATAAGGACCCGTGGGGACTCTGTTACAAACTGGTAACCCGGAAAATCGGGGCTCTGCAGAAGCCCTGTTCACTTAAAGCCGAGGGAATGGACCGCATTGTACGGACACTATACCCTGCTCACCTCGTACGGAATGATGACGTTGGCGGGGAAAACGCCGAGGATTGCCCACTTTTCCAGTTTTCCACTTTCCCTATAAAAGAATTGGAACAGGCAGTCCTCTCTATGAAAAGCGAAAAGGCGCCAGGACCAGACGGTATTCCAGCAGAAGTATACAAACTGGTATTCCAACATCGGCCAGACCTACTGCTCGGCGCATTCAACGCTGGCCTAAAAGAGGGCATCTTCCCTGCTCGTTGAAAGGTGGAGGATTTTGTGCTGCTAAAGCGACTAGGGCGAGCCCAATGTGATATCGAATGATTGCAGGCTCTGCGCTGTATTTAAGAGATAGAGATAGTTATTTCTCACAAATGCGTGAGGGTTTTCCTTCCTTCTCCGCAGCTTCGGCAATGCAAATTGTAAGGTATGCGGAGTCTGGTAGCATGGTCCCTTATGGGCCAGTGCCCCATGCAGACTGCCGTAATCTTGAATGAATTTGCCCACGTCTGGCACAGGAGCTGTCGTGATCGGACGATGTTATAAGTAAGCCAAATTCTCCTTGACTTGCACAGCTCGTAAACCTTCGCAATCTAAGGCCCGCGGATATTAGGTAGTGCGAGTAGACTCCGCCTGCGAAACATCGAAGGTTTTCACCGAAGGGCTAGCAAGAACAGAGCCTCCCCTGGTCAATCCGTCAGCCCGCTCTTTCCCCTCTATGTCCCTATACCCTGGAACCCAGAGGAGGGTGACCTTGAGCGTGCCTTCTTAACCCTCAGTTCTATGTTCAATCTCCAATTTAGCTTTGGATCCAGGATTACATCCAGATACCTTACATTAGAGGAAAGAACCAATCTTTGTTCATTCAGCCGTGCTAGGTAGAATTCGGGTATCCTTGTCGAACGAAAAAGTTGACTGACGGAGGAGTCTTGGACTACAAACGAGGAAGTAAGTTGCTTCCAAGTGGTCCGGTTCGTCACCAAGTGGGTGCGCAATCAAGACTCCCAGCATCCTCAACAAAAAAAAATCAATTCGGCCTGGTTTAGGTCTGAACTTATGACGGATTTCACTTGAATATAATTCGTACCCATTACATGTTTGCGATTATATTCAAATGGAGCGATTACCATTTGTCGTTACTTTCGATCACGCTGCCCCCAGTTTAGAGGTGAGGCAGCATCTGATGAGTTGCCTCCGTCCTGTACGAAACCGTCAGTCAACATTTTCGTTCTTCATTGATTCTATTTTTAGATATCTACCGTTCATGTCAAAAAGGAACGACAAGTCCCCTATCCACTGGGCCGGCTCTGCAGTAGCTACGTTCGAAAAGTGCAGCGCAAATCTTCAGAAGGCTACACTACTAGGCCATCCAGACCCAGAAGCAGAAATATCATTAGACTGTGATGCCTCAGATCACGGTATGGGAGGTGTACTTTCCCAAGAAGTCAACGGAACTTGGCCACTGCTTGAATTCTACTCAAAGGTATTCGACGAGGCCCAGGGAAGTACTCTACGTATGATAAAGATCTTCTGGCTATCAGTGCTACAGTGCCGTACGTCATTTTCAGCAATTATTTGAAGGCGAGCAATTTACCATCCGCAGAGATCAGAAACCCCTACTGATGAAGGGGTAAGTTGCTCCAGAAATATATATTTGCATTAAAAACTACAAATCGTGGATTGGAAGGAGCTAACCTTGTCTATCAATTTCAGAAGACAACTACCGAACCAAGGAGGGCAAGGCAACTCATCTGCTTTAGCCAGTTCACTACTGACATAAGGCACCCGAGCGGAACCGACAAGACAGTGGCTGATGCACTCTCCAAGGTGAAAGAAATAAATCTACCTAGAAATGCGAACGCGCACAGCTTGCCAACGATCGAAGATCCACAAGCACACTTTCACACCCTGAGGAACTTTTCCACCAGCGGGTCGCTTCGAACACGTTCATCTCGACACCATAGGCTATTTACCTGCTTCCAAGGAAAAAGGTTCTGCTTGACCCTGATCGACAAATGCACACGTTTGGCAGAAGCTATTCCGGGGGAAGAAACTTCAGTGGAAACTATCGCCAAGTCATTCTCGACCACCGGATATCTAGATTCGGTGTACCTCATCGCATCACAACGGACCAAGGATATCAATTCGAACTTATTTAACAGTCTCGCCCAGTTCCTAGGATGTGTCGAACGCTGGCACTGATCCCTGAAAAGCGTTATCATAGCCCAGTCCGATGATCGGCAGTGGGCTCGTTATTTACCACAGTTCTATTAGGTCCTTGTTCCAAGCCGGGAGAAGATACTGGACACAGCACCACCGAATTAGTGTACGGCACTGGCTTGCGGCTTCCAGGTGATTTTTTTTCCAAATAGCAATCAACACGGAAGGTCAACCAATTGTAGAAGGACTGAAGGCAACTCTGAAGACAACAATGGGAAATCTTGGCCCCCATTCGCTGCGAAGACCAAAGCTAATTTAGGACTCATCAGTGAGCAGTACCGAAACAAGGATCCAGTTTCACGGCACCCTGACATATCAGGCACCACTGCCATGTGGGTTCGCAACGGCACCCTTCTTAAAGTTGTTAACCAAGGCTGAGGGGACGTCTTTATCTAGATTCGGTGTTCAGGGACAACGTTTTCCAGTGTATATCTTACGACGAATGCAGGCATGATGCTTTGAAGGATGCTATCTTGGGCACGGATGTATAGATCCAGATCGGGGGTGACTTCAATGTGAGGGCACTTAAATGGGGCAAGACCCACCCAGGCTCCAAAGGGAAGCGAATTTTCGGAATGGTGGCGAGAGCAGGACTGATAGTTTTAAACACCTGATCAACTCCAACGTTCCGGCACCCAGGCTACGAGGTAAGCATTCCAGACGAAATTTTCGCGTTGGAGTCACTTGTGTCGCCGGTCGACGTGTGGCGAGTTCTGAAAGACTTCTCCAATCGCAGGCTACGCCACCTAACACAACGTTTAAGCAGCCGAAGGAGGCATATACCAAAAGACAGAGTACAGATCAGCCAAAAGAAGACTCCGCAACGCAATAAACAGGAGCAAAGCTCGCTACTGGCAGGATCTGGTCAACGAGGTAAGGACTCGGTAACAAACTGGTAAAACCGAAAAATCGGGGCTCGGCGGGAACCCTGTTTACTTGCATTGTACGGGCATTATTCCATTTGCACCCCGTACGGGATGATGATACCGGCGCGGAAAGCGTCGAGGACTGTCCAGTTTTCTCTACAAAAGAATTGGAACAGGCAGTCCTCTCTATGAAAAGCAAAAAGGCACCAGGACCCGATGCTATTCAACAAAGGTATACAAACTGGTATTCCAACACCAACCAAGCCTACTGCTCGGTGCATTCAACGCTTGCTTGAAAGAGGGCATTTTCCCTGCTGGTTGGAAGGTGATGAAGCTTAAGTTGCAGGAGGGGGAAAGGCGACCCCGAGTTGTCATCTTCATACCGCTCACTTTGTATGCTTGACACTGCTGGAAAAGTGCTCGAAAAGCTCATCAGAAGTAGTCGCGTTATCGGAGACTTATCTCCACGGCAATTCTGTTTTAGAGCGACAGTTAATACTGTCATGCAAGTCGTAGATGCCGTGCGTCGAACGGAGGCATATAGCTGCCGAGCTCGACGGGTGGTATTCTTCGTAACGCTTGACGTCAGAAATACCTTTAATTCCGTAAGATGGAAACACATTCTAGACACATTACACAATACTTTCCACGTGTCGAACTATTTATTACGGATATTGAACCAGTCTGAGGAACCGCTCTCTGCTCTATGAAACGCTAGAGCGTCAGAGGAGGGCCGGACCTCTGGAACGGTTCCTATGATAGTCTACTTAAACTCGACATGCCAGAACAGTCGCGCCTAGTCAAGGGAAGGGGGAATGGGGATTTTGTGTTGCTGAAGCGACTAGGGCGAGCCCAATGTAATATCGAATGGTTGCAGGCTCTGCGCTGTATTTAAGAGATAGAGATAGTTATTTCTCACAAGACATGTATCTCCATTTCATCGCCACTAAGAAATGGACCTACAACAATTTCAAACACTGTAGATAGCAAAAGATATTTCACCTTAATATCTGAAAATGGTCTGTATCATAAAAAGTTCAGGTTTCCATCCTGCATAGGCAACAAATGCAGTTCTAATTTTCGCACTCATCAGCTAAAAGAAAATCTTCAATTTACATTAGCCTGGATCAGAGGCCATGTTCAGCGGCTTTTCCACATCTCCCTGTGGACACATTCAAATCTCTCTGAAGTCATTTTTCACACATTACACGCTTGTTCTTTCCTAAACATTTTTTCTGCTTCTCTTCAACCCGCCCCTTGGTCCCTCTCCATGAAATTCAGCCCACCTTCTCCGGAGCCACAGTCGATATACCTCAACTTCAACATAACATTTCACAAAATGACGTATCTGTCAGTCGTTTCATTCTGTAATAGGCGAAGGTATCTAATATTCTACTTACAATAGCCCTCGGAAAAAAGATAATGGATCTTTCTCGCCAAGCTTCCACGTTGTAGGCACTCACTAACGGTGTTATGTTCAAGATGGGAATTCCGAGTGGTGGTGTACCAAAAACATGGAAAAGGCATATTAAGGGATGATTGAGTCACGACGACGGGAAGAAGTAAAAAAAAAAATCCAAAAACGCACCAGTCGCGTATTATGTAATTCGCCATCGGAAAATCTCATCGTTATCCTGGTACTAGTCCTTCTGCTGCCATTGAACAGGAACGAAACACAATGAGTGGATTGTTTACGACACATACGTGGCTGATTTTTCCAGGGAGAAGAGAATGAACAGCAGGAAAAGTTTAGCATGAAATTAAACATGAAAATACTGTTTTGGAATTCATGTTTGAAAGTAGAAAGGTGAAAATGGGAAAGTCGGAAAAGTGAATAATTGAGATCAACGAAGAAGGCGGATGTCGATGTGTGCATTTGACGCGGTTTGATAAGGTAATGTTTCTGAATGTGCACCATGGGTTAATGGGGATATGATGAGTTGACTTGAATTTTGAGTGATTGGTAAGCCGCTTTGGACAGTTTCAAGGATGGTAAAGCTCAATCAGTGGAACTAGAAAGAAGAACAGAAACGGCCCATCTCCCTTCGTCCATACGGATAAAGCCACTCGATTTTGCTGTCAGGCAAACATTTGGAAAGGCCTCGCGCCAGTAGCGACGACAAAGGCCAGTGCTCCACGAAAATATTCCACTTGGTAGATGCCGACAATATTGGAGCCGAAATTTTGTCGAAAATCAACTGTAAGAATCATCATTACAACCGAGGAGTTAGCCACAGCATAACATGATGAGGAGATACTCCAAAAACTTCTGCCAGATCCGATCTCCTTGACCTGCAACCATGTTTCAGGCGAATATTATTTCGGCTCTCTGCAGGGATCAAAGTTGATCTTACCCAGTTTCATTCAACAGGTACGTGAAAGAGGAATCGGCACACCTGGAAAGCAAATCGAATCGGATGATCTCTGTTGGTGTTAAGAGGAGTTGGATCAACAAAGCTGATAGATTCAAAAGCTGGGTAGTGAGGACTGAATAGGCAGTATCAACGGTCAGACGACTTTCAACACTCTTCCAGGAGGTGAACACAGAACCTAGACAATGGATAACACTATCCTGCTCGGATCGGACGCAGAACATCAAAAGGCGGCTACATAAACGTAAATTCTGGGTTACCTCGACCAGCAGACGATACCTACTTAGGACCCGGTTAGAATCAGTCAAGAACAAAAAAGAGTGTACAGAAAAAAGCGGCATTTATAAGATAAGATTTACGTAGGGCGAACAAAACGGCTAGTCCACACCAGGGTGTTAGAACACTTAAAGGAGGCCGAATCCGCTAAAAATAAGAATAACCCACACATAAGGCCCGCGGTTCCCAGACACATAATAGAGGAGGAACACCAGATGTCATTGGACAACGCCAATATCTTGAAGGAAGTGAACGTCGTTAGGACACTAGATTCCCAGGAGAGTCTCCACATTTCGAAAATCCCCCCCCCCCCGAAAAAAGTTTAAACACAGACATGGGCAACAATTTTTCCACCTTGCTGGAACTTTTAAGAGAAGAATAGAAGATAAAAACACTGAAGAAGGGGACATGTATTCTGCCTCTTTCATTGATAACGCGACAGTTCTCGGTTTCCTGCACTTCCAGCTGATCGCGGCTCCTCCCGGTGTGAATGCGTATCCTGTGTACGACTTCGAATCTGTGAGATCATTTCCCCAGTCTGCGTCGGCATATCCGACTAACTTGTTCACTGGTCCATCGTAAATAAGTCCCAGGTCCGGTGTTCCTTTTTGATATCTGAGCACTCTCTTTGCCACGCCCCAATGTTCTTCTTTTGAATCCTTGTTGAACTGGCTCAGCACGCATACACTGTGCGCGACATCCGGTCTCGTCGCTACGGCTAAATACACTAGCTCTCGGTAGTGTGGATTCTTCGACAGTTTCGTTGGGTTCATGGCTGCTTTCAACCTTGATGTTGGACTTGCTGGTGTATTCTGCGGTGTCCATGTGGTCATGCCGAATCTTTTCAAAAGTTCTTCGTCATATTTCTTTTGATTCAAGCTCACACGTCCTTTTTCTTGCTTGATTTCAATCCCAAGGCAATATTTCGCCTCGCCCAAGTCCTTTATATGAAACTCTCGTTTTCGTCCCTTCTTCAGATCCTCGATCAACTCTTCGTTATTTGACGTTACCAACAAATCATTAATGTAGACTGCCAACAATAAAATTCCTTGTCCATGTCGACGTTAGAATAAACACGGGTCTGTAGGTAGGTAGGTATCAGTGACCGCTCCGAGGAGCCCAATTAGCGTTGTGGTTCGCGGTTTTGATGTCACAAACTCCTAAGACTGTGACTGCTGTTATGGGAGCAAGGAGGCAGAGTCTAGCCCGCTCGGATCTTCAAAATAAGCCCGTAACATTCACCAAGGGAAGCAGCTCTCCCACCCTGCAGCTAGAAATCTCTCTGAGGTCCCCAAAGACTGGTTTACCCAGTGTTGTAGCCTGACTCTAGCAACAGCTGGGCAATCCCCTAAGGATCAGTACCCCGTGCAGACCGCCGTATTCTTAAATACATTTGCACGCATCTGACACAGGAGCTCTAGTGATCGGGCTATGTCGTAAGCAGGCCAAATTCTCCTTGACTTGGTACAGCTCGTCAGCCTTCGCCATCTAAGGCCCGCAGCTGCCAGGTAGTGCGAGTAGGCTCCGCACCTGACAACCGCCAACGAAACACCGACTGTATTCATCGAAGAGCTGCCAAGAACAGGGCCTCGCCTGGCCAATCCATCAGCCCGCTCGTTCCCATCTATGTTCCTATGCCCGGAAACCCAGAGGAGGGTGACCTTGAATGTCCCGCCCAGACGGTTCAGCGCGTCTCTGCACTACCCCACCAGCCTGGAAGATGTCGTGGCTGAGTATAAGGCCTTAATAGCCGCTTGGCTGTCGGTTAGAATGACCGTTACGCTGGGGGCTCGAATCTCGCTCCAGCCATCGATAGACTTCCAATATCACCAATACTTCCACCTGGAATACACTGGCGAACCCTGGGAGACCATACGACTAGAATACACTGTATGTATTCGAGAAAACCCCCGCGCCGACTCCACAGGCCATCTTTGATCCGTCGGTAAAGAATACTGAGTCATAACCTTGCAACACGCCGCCGGTCTTGCACTTTGCCCTGGCTGGAAAATCCGCAGCAAAGTTTCGCGTAAAGTTCAGAAAGTTTCGCTTGAAGTTCCAATTGCATGTGGCATAGTCTTTGGGGAATACCCAGCTTTCTAGGATGTTGCTGTGGCCGTAGGACTTCGCTGCCCAGCATCCGGACTCACGTAGTCTGACAGCACTGCACGCTGCAAAGCATTCAATGTGGAAGTCTAGGGATAGGAAATGCAGGAGTACATTGAGAGCATCTGCCAGGCAGAACTGCAGAGCCCCAGTAGCACCTACACACACGGTTCTTTGAATCCTATTAAGCTTCATCCTATTATATTGGTAGTGAATGGCATCAGTTTCGTTTTGGTTGGGCTTATGCTGAGTCCGCATCTTGCGGCCCACAGGCACACCTCTCCCAACGCTCCTCCCTGATACTAATATCACTAAGTCGTCGGCATACGCCACGTCAACCCGCTGCTGTCCAATGTTGGTAAAATTTTGTCCACACTGGGACGTGCCTCTGTTCACAGCTCTGGTCAAGTGATTACCTCCCAGATCTGACTAGATTATCCTGGTACTTAGCATAGACATAGTCCAATGCATAAGTTACCCCTCCAATCCAATGCCGGTCAAGGCTTCGTTGATGGCGTTGGTACTGACGTTGTTAAAAGCTCCCTCTATATCCAAGAAGGCAGCTAGGGTATACTGTTTGTACCGCAGCGACCGCTCAACCATGCCAATTACCTCGTGGAGGGCGGTTTCCGTGGATTTTCCTTTGAGGTAGGCATGCTGGGACTTAGAGAATGGCGTTCTTTCCATAATCGTTCTTAACTGAATGTCTAAGACGCGCTTTAGGGTCTTCGGCACGAAAAAGGTGAGGCTGATTGGTCGAAAGTTCATGACCGCGCCTGCTCGCTTTCGGTATGGAAACCACTCGTGCACGTCTCCAAGACTGTGATACGTATCCTAAAGAGATGCAACTCCAGTAAATCTGAACAAGCCACGACACAACCCTATCCTGCTGCTTCTGTAGCATGACTGGCATTATGCCATCTAGGCCTGGAGATGTATGTCCAATTGACAATGCCGCCAGCAATCTAATGGTTTCCAGTCTTTCCTCTGGTGCTGATGTGTCATCGTAGTCGAATTCAGGTCTTTGCGTATAGCCCCTGGCCACTATTCGCGCATCTGCCTTCTTTTTGAGTATCAATTTAGAGCCTATTACTCTCCCTTGCTCTGGATGCTTTACAAGCTCCCACGTTTCATGTTTGAGATGAGAACGTATCTCTTCTGCTATAGCACGCTTCCATTGCTGCGATTCAGGTCCTTGAATCGCTTCTTTGACGTCACATTCACTTGCATCTGTTCGTCGTCCGGCTGTTACCAGATGACGTATCTGGTTGGCTCACGCGTGTATCTGCCTTTGGACGTTTTTCTGTAATTGGTACAAACGATGTCTCGAGCGGCCCTTTTGCCCCTCGAGTTTCTTCGCCACTTTCTTGGTCAAAAACATAATTGTCGACTTCGCCATCGTGCTCTCGAGCGGTCGTTTTGCTCCTCGAGTTTCTTCTCCACTTTCTTGGTCAAAAACTTCATTGTCGACTTCGCTATCGTGCTCTGAATGATCATCTTCATACTGCGACAAACCTTCGCGACTTGAAGCACGGCTCGAAGCAACACTCGACGCACTAACGTATCTGTATAATGTTTTTAGTCGTCCGGATTTCCCATTCTTTAGTGTTCTGGGTCTTCCTGTTGTTCGTTTCGGCTGTTGATCCTTTTGACGCCCTTCTTGAACATCTTGTCTCATTTCTTTCTCTGCTGGGTGGGTATATTCGACAACCAGCTGTATATATCCATGGCTTTTCATGGTGTACTCTTCATTGATTGAAACATTTCTTGTAAAGACAATTTTTCCTGTGTCGTGTAATCTGACTGTACACCTTGGCTGTTTCGGTGTACCCCACAAGCCTTTCTTTTTTTGATTTTTCGTCCAGCTTTCGACGAGCTGGTCCCTTTTCCAGGGCAAACGCTTTCGCATCAAACACCCGTAAGAGTTTCAAGCTTAGTTTTCTTTCAAACCATAATTCGAATGAAGTTGACCCTTCATGGCTTCTACTGGGACCTCTATTTCTCAGGTAGTTTGCAATTGTGATGGCCTCTCCCCAATGTTTCGTTGTAAATCCAGCCTGAATTAGCAGACATCTTGCCATATCGACGATCGTTCTTTTCATGGGTTCGACTATAAACGTTACGTAGTATTTATTTCCGCCTTCCGATTTGATACTTGAAGGCTGGCCCAAATCTGTATGGATTATATCCAAGAAGCCGTTGCCTCGAGTTTCTTCAGTCGTCGCTGCCTTCACTTGTTCTCCGGCTTCCCGTAGGTACTACAGATCTCCAATCCGATCTGCAATCATCTTGACTTCTCCACTCAGGTCCTTGATGATCGCGTCATCTTTTCAAAACCAAATCTCCTGATCGTTTCGAGGGATTTTCTTGGCTTCCTATGGTCGTGCTACCTTAATGGAGTGGTTCTCATTCGTCTCTACCGCTGAATTGACCTTCTTCGCTGAATTTCGAATAGAATTTCGACATTGCGCTGCCCAATGATTTGTACCACAACAAATGTGGCATGAGTAAGTTTTTCCGGGCTTTGCTTTATTTGTTTTTGTCCATCGTACTCTACCGTACCAATTCCTTCCATATAGTGCGTTGTTATCTTCTTCCGGTTCCGTAGACTGTCTACTTTTTCACTCGTCTAGAATTTTTGAAAATTCGTCCTTGGACCTAATTTGGCATCTAAAATTCTCAAAGCTCGGCGGCAGACCTATTAGTATTAATACTACTAGCATATCACTAGGTATATCAATTTGCATACCTTCCAGTTGTTCTATTGCGCTGGTGACTGTGTCCAGCTTCTCACGGAAGTCATAATCCTCGTAAATCTTGAATGACGTATTATCGATCAGCAATTCTATCTTACGAACCCTTCCCTTGGATGCGTGGACTGACTGGAACTTGTCCCAAAACTTCTTTCGATGTGGTACACTTGGACATGGTCTTCAATTCCGCGTCGCAAGTCTACAGGATAATATCGGCCTTGGGCTTCTCATCGTTGCTCTTCCAACGCGTTAGTTCGCATCCTTTTGCATCACTTCTGGTCGGAATTGGAATTTCGCCACTGATCTAACCCCATCGGTCACGTTTTACCAGTTTAAACGGCTAAGATAGATTTTTCCCCCAAATTTTTGGATGAAACAAACGATCTGGAGGTGAGATAATAGGGCCAGAAAAACTGAAAAGGAGTTGAGTGCATAGCAGGACCCATCCAATTTAATGTTAGGGTAAGGGACAGACAGGCAGTTATCCGATTTTAATAAGGTTTTGTTCTCTGGAGGACCTTAAAACTGACACTAAATTTGGCAACCCAAAACGACCCACGTTGGGCGCCAAAATAAAAAAGCGGATTTTGGTTTATTTAAATTAATTTAATTTTAAAACAATTTTCTAAATTGAATAGGAAGTAAATGCACTACATCCTTTCACAAAATTTACATTTGAATCGGATGTAATATTTGAAATTTTTCCAATAAAAACTAAGGAAAAGCTATAAATCCAGAAAATCGCATATTCGAACAAATTTAATCGTCCCAACCTCATGCCCTTTTCAACAGAAAATTTTTTAATGAACTGTAGATTCGCATTCTAAAATGATTGTCACAATCGAAACTTTACTAATTACCCGAACAATATTTCAACCCCAGCCAGAAATACCTAACCTCACGGAAATGAAATGAAAAACGTTTCGATGTGGTTTCCAGTTTGAAACTTTTCTAGTTAATTAAGCAACAAGTTTCGTTCCAGGATAATAATTTTGCCTGGAAATACAAAACCAGTTGAGAGTGGAAGTAATTTAATTACGGAACGTGCATCGCGCTAAAAGGTTAAATCCCTCTTGGGATTTATTTATCATAATTTGTATGTCAGCAGCGCGGGGAAAGTTGATCGTCGCGGAAAAGGGGGGTAGTTCGATTCGGAGAAAGTATTGATTAAACGGATTTTCAGTGATGACTGAAAGTTTGGATTTTACAAAATGATTGAAAGCTGTTTTGGACTTAATTCAGGTTAATTTTATGTTTCAATGAAAAATCATGAGAGGCATCGATGCTAGTGAGCATATTTCCCTCTTGATCTAAAAATTGTGAAAACATTTTAAAGCAGAAATTACATCTAATCCCCGTTATAGCTCCTTTAAAAATTTTCCCAATTTTTCCTGGGAAAGAGTCTAATAAGGTCAAATATGCTCGAATAGTTAAAATACCAATTTGCGCCCCATGTGGGATCACTGCTTATAAATTAGGAAACTAATTTTTATTAAATTAAAATCGGTTCAATGTCTGTCTGTCTGTCGCACGAACTTTTCTCAGAGGCGGCTATACTGATTGACACGAAATTTGGTGAGAAGGTGGAAACTGTGAACGCCCGGACATGCATAGGTGATATCGTTCTACGTTGAGATTAAGTGTTCCCATACCTGCAAAAGGGAGGTATACAATTTTTTCCACCGAATATAGTCATGTTGAGTATCAAATGAAAGGTCTCGATTAGTATTCTTTGATGCCTTAGTTTTGACGTTTGTTAGAAAGGCGGGGAGTGGGAGGGGTGGAAACTGATTATTTCTTTAACGGACCCATTCTCAAAAACTACCCAATCGGAATCTGAAAAAAACATGAAGCTGCCTCTATATGGTGTCAAGGCCTTAAAATACTCTCCATATCGATATTTCCTCAAATTAAGTTATAGTACATTACTATAGGGCAAATTGAATAAAACCCTCCTTAAGTTTATCTTAGAGATATAAAAATTTAAAATACAGGGTGCGGCAGCATTACTTCCTTTTTTAAAATGCGCGCCACTCAGTTAGTTCATGTCATAGCAGAGCGCTAGTGGTCTCGTTCAAGAGAGGATACTGTAAAGTTTTGTCCCGACACGGTTCAGTCGCCATCATGCGTTGGAATAGTGAGGAGCGTGCCTTTGCCGTTGAGGTTTACTTTTCAAGCGGATGTTCGGTTATTGCAACACAGCGTGCATTTCGGAATCGCTTTAATTTAGCCCCGTTGGCTCCCGTCCCAAACCGCAAATCAATTGTTACATGGGTCACTACATTCAGACAAACTGCAAGTGCAACAAAAGGAAGAACTGGAGTCCCTCGGCCCGTTAGATCACCTGAGAACATTGAAGCAGTGAGAGCGTCAATGTTGCGATCGCCACGGCGTTCTGCGCACAAAAACGCATCTGCCCTTGGACTATCCGATCGTTCTGTGAGAAGAATTCTTCGTAATGATCTTCATTTTCATCCCTATAAGATGGCGATAGTGCAGGAGCTTTCAGAACGTGACTTCAATTCTCGGATGAACGCGTGTGAGCTTCTTGTTGATGTCGTTCCCGAGGGTGCTATTGTTTTTTTTAGCGATGAAGCCCATTTTCATTTGTGTGGTTCGGTTAACAAACAAAACATGCGCTATTGGGCTGACACCAACCCTCGAGAATTGCATCAAAAGCCTTTGCATTCGCCCAAAGTCACAGTGTGGTGTGCAATTTCCTCAGCTGGAATTATTGGTCCCTGGTTTTTTTAGGAAAATGAGGTTACAGTGACAGTGAATTCGGACCGGTATGTAAACATGCTACAGAATTTTTTTTTTTTCCCACGGCTAGAAAATTTGGATTTGGGGGACACTTGGTTCCAACAAGACGGTGCAACAGCACACACTTCAAGAGCATCGATGGCTGTTTTGAGGGAACACTTTCCAGAGCGCCTTATCTTAATTAGAGGCGATTTGGAATGGCCGGCACGCTCTCCCGATCTGTCCCCTTGTGATTTTTTTCTATGGGGTTTTTTGAAATCCCGTGTTTATGTGAACCGTCCAAGAACCCTACAAGATTTGAAGACCAACATCCAAGAAGAAATTGCCAACATAACACCTGCTATGCTAACAAGAGTCATGACAAACGCCAGAAATCGGTTTACGCAATGTATGGACGTCACCTAGCAGATTTGATCTTCAAAACAATGTAAATAAAAACTTTAGACACGTACCTACATTATAAAAAATAAATAAATATTTTCCGATGCATACAATAGTTTTTATTGAGTTTTGAAAAAAGGAAGTTACGCTGCCGCACCCTGTAGTATAGAATATAATGTGAACCATATTATCCCCAAGTTTGATCAAAATCGTACCATTACTAACAGTCGTAGTAGCTCAAAGTTGATTTTACCGTGTAAATTTACTGCAACTGAATATCAATATTACGCTAAAGTGAGTAGTCTGACATGCTAAATGCATATATATAAAGGACTACGTACAAATGGGATAACTCCGCACTCAAATATACTTACAGAAGAAGTAAACAAAACCTTTCATACCTGAACTTCCGGTTACCCGACTTGTTTAAGCTTGTGTTTTTTTTTTTCTGATGGAAGGTGGAAAGCTTTAAAAGCTACCGCAGGTTCCTGCCACACGGTATTGTGGGACTCTCACCCAATAAACCACCTCCTTCTCCTTCCACTCTCCCCCGCGGGACTCCAATTTGGTACTACATCGCGAAGCTGGATCAGAATTTAGTCTGCGCTCGTGTACACATTCGTGTTTCAGTCGCGTTCATTCTTTCGGATGAATTCTTCCTGCTTAAGCTTCTTTTCGATGGCTGCAATGACCTTTTCGCCTTCGGTCCATATACCCTTTGCTTTCACCATAAGTTCCATTATATTTGCGGATCTAAAGAGCTCCCCGTTTGTAGCTTCCAATGTAGCCCCTTTGCCCTCAGAGATCGTTAACGATCTTTAACGGGTTGCTTACAATACGGTAAGTGGCGTTCCCGAGGTACCCGAGCAAATAGTTCTGACCCCCTTGCTGCCATAATGCCTGCGTCCTAGGTAGTATCCTCGAGAAAGTTTCTCAGTGAAGAGCGAACTGCTAATAACCGATACACGCCAGGACACACCGGGAATCCCCGTAGCCATCGGCAACTCCTTGTCGACGTGGATGGAGCGATGTGAGCCAAGCTCTGCCAAGGTGGCAGCTGCGGCGTATATCAGGAGCCAGGATTGCTAACAGTCCATTGCAGAGTGAACTTGGGAAAAAACGAAAGGAGGAAGGGACATCTGAAGGAGGCTTCAGTCAGGTACTCTCCAAGGCTCGAAAGAAGAAGGAAAAGAGGAACAAACGACGACAACACGTCGTGCCATAAAGAGAACCTCTGCCTAAAATTAAGGCGGACGCGAAGGACGGAGCACAAAAAGAAAAGGTGGGGAGTCGAAGGAAGACTAGACCACCAGCTTTGCTTATTGAGCCGAAGGAAGGCAAAACTTGTGCGGAAGTCCTCAGCGAGACCCGTTACAATATTAAACGCGAAGATAGCGGAGCAGAAGTGTCTTCCATTCGTGAAACGAAGGGTGGTAGAGTCCTAGTCGAAATAGGCCCGAAGACAATAAATAAAGTTACGTTCTGTGTAGCAGTCAAGGGGCTTCTGGGAGGAAAAGCTTTGGTTCCCAGCCTGGAATCCACGTGTTCTTTGGAAATCCGAGACCTTGACTGTCTCATAGAAAAAAGCGAGATAGAAGAGGCCATCAAACGCGAATGTCCGAAGGTAACCAATGTCCGGATTGGTATCACCTCTGCGAACACCCGAGGCCAAAAGCTCGCTGTGGTGGAAGTTGAAGAGCAATCCGCGAGGAAGCTTCTAAGATTCGCACTTGGTTGGCTATGCAGACGATGTCGCGGCGCTAGTTGCTGGATGCACTGTCGAACTGGTGCAAAGCACATTCGGCATATTGATGCGACGGGTAAGCGGGTGGATGGCTACTCATGGTTTCAACTTTGCACTGGAAAAACCGAAGTACTCATCTTGACTAAAATGAGAGTTCCAACCGTGCGTCTCATATCGTTCGGCAAGTCTATAATCGAGCCAAAACCAGTGGTAATGTACCTCGGGTTGACTCTTGACTCAAAGATGAGCATTTTTGAGCAAATCAAAGCAGCAACGAACAAGGCGGCAACATGAGTTTCGGCGTTAAGTAGGCTAATAGCAAACATTGGGGGTCCTACGTCTAGCAGGCGACGTCTCCTGATGAGTTCAACGCAGTATGTCCTGCTCTACGGCACAGAGGTGTGGACTGACGCTCTGAGCAATTAGATATATCTTAAACGTCTCGCGCAAGTGCTGAGGCGGTCTGCGTCCCGCACTGTCTCTGAACCGGCAGCGATGGTGAACGTGGGAGTGATCCCTGTTGCCCTTCTTGCTAAGGAGCGTGAAGCCATATACAAACGCAAGGGAGATGAGCCAAGGAAGGTGTTCTTCGTGACGAACGGCAACGCAGTCTAGACGACTGGCAGCTCTCGTGGCAAAATGAAACTAGAGGCAGATGGACTGCGCGGCTCATCGGCAACTTAAGTGCGTGGCTGAATAGGAAGCAGGCTGACTATTTCCCTAACCAATTTTTAAATGGGCATGGAAGCTTTTAGTGTTACCTGCACGAGATTGGAAAGGCACGATCTCCGGATTATGTGTTTTGCAATGGACCCTGGACGATGCCCATCACGCTTTTTTCCCTTGTGGAAGGTGGGATGGGGTTCGCCGGCAGCTCTATTTAAACACAGAGGATCTCTCTCCAGAGAACGTTGTCGAAGAGATGCTGAGGGGTGCTGATTGGTGAAGCCATGTTGCCCATTACGTTCGGGTCCTCCTCGTTGCTAAGATAATAGAGCTCAATCGGTGGAGGAGCCGGATGAAGGGGGTTCCTTAAATTGACAGTTCCCTTCCTCCTCTCCCCTCCCATTGGTGAAAGGAATTTCCTGATTTGAAAACTCCGCAAGGCAGGAGAGTTCGGGAACTAACCCGAAGTAATATGACAAACGGTTCCGGGCTCTCGTTAGTTGGTAGTCCGACGACGTACCGCACCGGGAGTGCAACACTATGTGCGTAAATGCCTACCTACCATACCCAAAAAAAAAGTAGCCCTTTGGGCTTCGAATCACGGGCAATGAAAAAAACGTATTCTGCGTCCTCTGCAATATTTGGGCACTTTGGGCAATATGGCGAATCATCACGCCCAAATCGATGCAGATACGCTCAATAGCTTTCGTGTCCGCTCAGGAATTGAGTTAGGTCGAAACCTACCTCACCGTGGAGTCGCTCGACCCATTTCCGGACATCCCATATGACTTTGTGAGTCCAGCAGCCTTTTTCTGACTCGTCCCACTTCTCCTGCATTCTGCGATAGTTTCAATTCGCGCGAACTGTCACCGACGAGCAGGAGATTCTCCGATGAGATACGCTCGATGGTAAGGCCGTTGTCTTTCTTTCACAAGAATCTCAATCGGGACCATTCCTACTATCACGCAAACTGCTTCATTGGATATTGTTCTGTAAGTGCAACATGTTCGGAGTACACTTACGCGATACGCAGCTCGCATCTTTCTCTTATTTACTATATTTTTCAGTGCATCTGCCCATACTTGGGCTGCATACAGTAGGATCGAACTGACCACCTGCGAAGTAAGGAGTCGACGGCTCGGCCTTGGGCCACCTATAATTGGTAGCATTCTCGCAACCAGCGCTCCAATGTTATATGCCTTGGTTGCTGCACCCTCCACATGCAATCTGAAGTTTAACCTCTGGTGAATCATTAAGCGTCAGTACTTAAGCGCAGGCTTGGAATGAATTGTTTGCGTTCCAACTTTGATCTTTATGGAAGTCCACTTTCTCCGCTTGGTAATAAGTACTACTTCCGTCTTATCTTCTGCGAGCTGTAGACCAGCATTTTCTAACCAAGATTTAATCTAATAGACAGCTTCATTTGCATAAAGTTCGACTTCTTCGAGAAGGCATCCAACAACCGTCACACCAATATCGTCCGCGAAACTAATGAAGTCCACAACAGTAGGAAGGTCTAGCGTCAGTACTCCGTTATATGATACATAATAATCCACAAGAGTGGCCCTAGGACAGACCCTTGGGGAACTCCGCATATCGTTCTCGGAGAGACCGCCATCCTTTTCAGCAATAGGAAGTAACCTGTTATAGATTACCCGTTTGAATAGTTTACCAGTATTATTTGCGTGTAGGACGAAGCTTCCCCCAACAATTTGCTTGGCTTGGGGACCAGTATTAATTTCTGCTTCTTCCATTGTGTCCCTCCTTCTTTAAGGCATGTGGTGAACGCCTCGGCAAACATATTTGGAGTTATTTTCTCTGTTCCCTTGAGAGCTTTATTGGGAATGCTATCCAGGCCAGGTGCTTTATTTCCAACAATTTTTTCCGCAGCTTCGAGGACCTCCTTTTTACTTACCATGGGAACACCTGCGGTGTCTATCTGAAAAGTGGGAAGATTAGCGGTACTCACATTCGATGGGAAAAAATCCATTACTATTCCATTAGGCAGAGTAAGGCAAGAAATTTGTGGGGAGCGTTTGACTTTCGATATTATTGTCTTATAGGCGCCACCCCAGGGGTTCATGTCAGCTTCCTTACACAGTCGCTTAAAGTGTTCCCTTTTACTTTTTATTATGACCACTTGTAATTTCTTCCGAGCGTTTTTGTATTCTTCATATAACTGCTCGTATTTAGATCGGTTTCTATTTCGGTTACTGCGCCTTCTGGCAAGCCTTGCAGCATTCTCCGATTTCAGAGTTCCACCAGAAGTTCAGAACTCGCTTCTGGGACACAACACACCTTAGCATGGAGACATTACATGCTCACCGCAACTTTTCGCTGTCCGTCTATTTTTGCTCTAGTGAAGCCACTCTCGAGAATTTTCATGGTCCCTTCTATGGCTCGATTTCCGTATGTTCATATCGCTGCTTTTCCGCTCTTACCCGCGACCCAAACTCCACTGTATAGATTTTTATACTGCTCGCAGATAATAGCAATGTCGATTGTTTTCCAATACCGTCTGCGAGATCAGGTCCTGAGCCGGTTCAGGTTTAGCTGTAGGAATCTTATTTGCGCATAGTGTCGATCGCCTTCCTATACACCGGACATGTGCTGCTGCCTGTGATATGGGTCACACATGGGGCGATGTCAATGTCGTTTATTTACCCGCAGAGCCGATAATTGGATTTTTCTTCGCAGACTTTTGCAAATCATTTACGACACAGGTCGGACCTATCGTATATGCTAGTATATTTTTTCGCCACGTGCCCAAATTCCAAACACCTGAAGCATCTTTTCAGAGTTACCTGCTCTCGTAGTCGGCAGACGACCCAACCAATCTGAACTTTACTGGCAGTGATAGCCCTTTTGGCCGCTTCGAGTGTTAAACTTATGGACGAAGCTTGTGTGCCGCGATATGCCTTCCTTAGCTGTAGAATATCTCACTCCTGGACTGACTATATTCCCAACTGGGATCGTAGGGCTTGACAAATTTCTTCCTTCGTTGTAATCTCGATTCTATGTCTGTCTGTCCGTCAGTCCGTCACACCCGATTTATTCGGAAACGACCAGACCGATTACCACGAAAATTTGTGAGAGAATATGGTCTGATGATCCCTTTACAGTGGCGCCATTTTGTGTTAAATTTAAGGGGGGGGGGGCGTGAACGAGTGTGCAATTTCTTTTTCACAGAATGTAGCTATGTGGTATCAAATGAAAAGGCTCAATTAGCACTTTTCGAAACTGGCCCCACAATTGATATCGAGTGAAATGTAGGGGAGTGAGAGCTCAAAATATGAGCACCAAAAAGTGTAACGGGTCTCGTTCTCAGAAGCTATCCAACCAAAAAATCTGAGAAAAATCATGGTGGTGCTTCTAAACTGAATCTAGGCCTCAAAATACATCCCGTTCCCATGTCTGCACAAATAAAGTTAATAATAGTATATTAGCATATTTTAGAAATTTTGCCGAAACACCCCCTTAAGTTCATGTTGGAACTACAATTTTTCATTTACATAAAGGACTACATAAGACACAATTTGGTCAAGTTTGAAGAAAATCCAACTATTATTAACAAAGCTATAAAGGGTGAAACTTTGCCATTTGTTGTGAATTTCGTGCATTCTATAACGTGTATGGCGTCATCCCCTCACATCAATTCGTCACTACCACAACAAGTGAGTTCACATGAATGGGGGGTTACAAACAACACTAAACTGCACAGCTCAATCATGTGACAAAATGTAATGATGCTGCAGATGAGATCCGCTAATTTGGTATAAAATTGATGCACCTGGTATCCTAGAGGTGTGTAAACAAAATCACAACCTAATTTCCCACTAATTTTCGTCGCTTCCTTTCCCCAACTTCCAACCATTTCCACTGAACCCAACACTTCTTCAATATTTTTTTTTGTCGCTCCCCATTTCCTGTTTATGTACACACTAATCAATTTCACCCTCAATAAAGTCCTTGCTGTTGTAATGTCTCTCAAAGCGAGACCAAAGTAACAAACCCAGCAACAGATTTCCTTTTGCCATCCAAGTTTTTAGTCCCCATGGATCGAGTTCCTTTTCCCGGTTCCGAGCCAGTATATTTTTTTACCATTGAATGAATTGTCGACAAAATGTGTATGAGATCTGATCTATAGACCAAGATACCAACAGCAAAAAAGCTGGGAGAAAAGATGAGTGTCATGGTAAGTTGTTGTTTCTATTTCCCCCCCCCCCCCCTCGTAAGGATGCTAGTGGTATCCAATCTGAAAGTACACATTTCTATTAGGAGGAGGATGTTTACACATCTTTTGTATTCAACGAGCGTAAAATCAAATTTCTTAAACAGTGAAGTGTTGAGATATTGAGGAGGGAAAATAGCAAAGGTGATTTCCTGGCTACTTTAGCGACATTGGTAATAAAAATGTAAACGATATTAGAGCAGGTAATGAAGGTGTGGTGATATGTTTATTGGAGGTGTATGACAGCAATTCGGAGGAAAATTTGAATGAATAAATATTTGACATTTTGTTAAGGGCTTTTTTGCTGACTTAAAGGTCGCATTTCTAATTAACTTTCCGTCCCGTTCACTGATAGCGAATCTTGATTAAATTCCTTACCGACATTTGGAGTATCCAAACTTTAGATGGCTTGAAATCTATTCACGTTCAATTTCCTCCTTATCCCCATGGAGGCCTGTAAATTTATCTATTATAAAGCTAGCTGTTGTAAGTCCTTCTGCAAGGCCGAATCTTGGAAAGCGAAAAAAACCACGCACTAAAAGCTGTATCTAATCAGCCTGATTTCACTACTTATATTGTATCCTCTCATTTCAGGCGAGTCAATAACCATATAGCCATATAGCATCAAAAAGCTAAGACACCTAAAGGATGAGTGAAAGGAAAGGCGGCACGGAGCGCCACAAAATAAACGGGAGTTCCAGATAAGGCGCCCTCCCCAATGAAACCCTCCCGAAGGATGGCATGGGAATAAGCCGTACCATCCGAAGACGAGACCGATTCAACCAGCGACTCCGACTCCTCGTTATCTGGAGGCAGCGTTCAACATCCAAAATCCAGGAACTAATTTTCCTCAAAAATCCAAATTCCCGCTCGCCCCCAAACTGCGGGCAAAAGAGATGAAGATGGAATCACCCCACGCCATCATTCGGAAGCTGCATCAACGCATCAGTGCCCTAGAAGTGACGACATCTGCATGTCCACCCACTCAGCCAGCCCCAAACCAAGACGTCTTCCTCTGCTATGCAAAGGACCATAGCCCGTCAATAACCCAGCACATCCAGCAGCATCGGAGTCACCACTACCGAATCGCCAAGTTAAGCAATATACCCCCCCCCCCTCTCCACAGTAATTTTTGCGCTCCTAACTAAACGCAGCAGAAATCGTTCGCAACCTTTACACGCAAAAAAAAGTCATGGATAACCTGCTCCGTCAAGTCGTCAATAATATAATTTCAGTCAAGCCCCATGCAACCAAAAGAACCAACATCAAGAACCACCTTCGATGTCTTTGGTTCATCACTTTTGATGCGACCCTCTCAGGGAACCAGCTGAAAAGAGTCCAGACCATACAACGCACAATTGTTGGAAGGAATTCGGGACAGCTTAAACTACCTGCTCTGCCATTGTGAACGAAATTTTCAGCAATAACTATTCCCAACTTCCAAGCAACGCCCAAATGCAGCAACTTTTCGCAATGTTTTCAGTGATAGTTAACTCACTAGCTTTCAGTAAGCTTAAAATTACAATAACTCGATAGCCGGAAAAGTGTGAAGACAGGATTTGGAGCTTTCCTTCAAGGAGCACAAAATACAGATTATACTCCTATGTGACACCTGACTGAACCACCGCTACAAACTTTCTTTCCCTAATTATAATCTATTGGCAACAGTCCCTTCATGGTTGGTGGAATTGCTGTACTCACCTCTAGTAAATGCCTATCAACGCAATATTACCCTCTGCAGGACTTCTTCATATCCATTGAAGTCACTCTCATCTTCATAGATACTGCCAAGTCAGCCTTCATGGCTCGTCCAAAGTCCCAACTCCAATCCTAAGATTTCTCTGGCCTCATCAAACACTTCTCCTTTCGATCCTTTCAACCACATAAGGCAGCCAAGTCACCCTTTTTGGCTCGACCAAAACCACAACTTGAATGGTCCCCAACCCCACAAGTGGCTAACATCCTGTACCTCAGCTCGAAACATGTCCCACTTTAGTCCCACCCAACCAATTTTTTCGTCTTCAACTACCATTCGTGTCAGGATCAATGCTTAATTTTCTCTAACATCACCATCACCTAATCCCTTCTACCTTCCCTTTTCTAGAGAAGGCTTTTGCACTCAGGTACCATGACACAATCATCCTCAAATGTAAATTGCCAGGAAGGGTAAAAAATCCCCCTCCTTGCTCTGTTCCTGATTACAGTAGTGCAAATTAGAAACGCAGCAACCAGTACTTTAGTAGACATTTTCCACCAAGCCTCCATTGGCGAAATTGATGATGCAGTCGACCAGCTGACCCAGTTCATCCAAACTTAGTAACATCAGCTAATTCCACAACGCACCCTTGGCTACAGGTACCATATCTCACTCTCTAGTGATATCATTTAAGATATCAAATTGGGAAAAAAAACCCTTCAACCCACACTTTCCAGAGACCGAGGACCACTTCCTCGAAATCACCAAACTACTGCAACAGTCCTGCATTGAATCGAAAGTCGTAGAAACTGTCTCCCGATTAAAATCGTCCAACACCTACCAATTAAAACGTCATTCTTCCAATATTTTTGCCAATTCACTGGGTAACCCTTCTTTCTGTTTCTTCAGTCTTTGTCCCGTTCACAAGCGGGGTCGGCTCGTCGTGATCGGCTTCGTCATTTGGCTCTATCGAATGCCTGATCTGGGTGCAATCTCGAGGCTTTCAAATCCCCATCCAGCGTATCAAGCCACCATTGTTTAGGTCTGCCTTTTGGTCGTTTACCATCGACTTCGATGTTCAGACCAATCTTGGCAAGCGAATTCTCGTTTGCACGAATTGCGTGACCATACCATCGAAGACGCCTCTCTCGCAACTTTTCCACGATCGGTGCAACCCCATAACGATCACGGATATCCTCATTTCAGATGTGATCTAAACGTGTGACGCCACTAGTCCAACGTAGCATCTTCGTCTCCATTACCGCAAGACGCCGTTAATTTATGGTCGGCCAAAAAAGCAAAAATAAACTATCAACCGGTTTTTCCCGTATACCTACGGTCGTTTTTAAAAAATAGGCTAACTTCACCAGCCCTTTCCTGTCCAACCTACTACATCATTTCGCCCTGAATGTTCACTTTCCCACAAGCTGGAAATGAGCATGACGCGTCCCCATCCTAAAAAACAGGGAAATCCACTACAATCTAAACTTTAACCTAAGCCATCGATCAATCTCAATACTCCCATTCTTAGCCAAAGTCTTTGGGCAAACTATCAAAACTTTCATCAATGATCAATTTGACTCCAATAATTCTTTACCAAATTTCCAGTTTGCAAACTGCTCTGTACTTTCGGTTAGGCACGTCCCCCGTCTTCTTTGAGCTATGGGTGGAGTCACCGGGCAGAAGGCCATCATGCCCGAAACCGAGACAGATGTCAGGCTGGTCTGCTAAAGCTCTGGCTCTGGCTATATCAACCTAATAAAGAAGACGTTTCTACGGAAAAAGCTGTTCATGTGGCCCAATGCATCGCCAAAGCGTGTCACGCGGCCATGCCGAGGAGGTGCTCATTCCCCAATAGAAGGGCAAACTGCTGGAGGAATACTGAACTGGCTAGCCTTCGATCATTCTGTCACCGAACCAGAAGCGCGGCTCTGAAGGTGGTGGGCAGCATCGACCAAGGACAAAAAGAGCGCGCCTATAAACCCTCGAACTCGCCATCCAACGGAGCAAGAGGGAATGCTTTAAGGAGCTCTGTTCGAAAGCAGATATAAACCCGTAGGGGAGCGCCTTTAGAATCGTGATGGGGCGATTCAGAGGTCGTCCATTTCCGCAAACCAGGTGCCCTTCACTCTCGTTAAAAATTATCCAGGATTTATTTCCCCAGTCAGTGCCAGCCTCCAGCGGCCTCTGAATGTGACGGCAATTCCGCCAGTCACCAGTAACGCTGGTGCGTTACTCCAGATCTGTGCGTTACTCCGCAGATCTCCAGCAGCTGCCGGAGATCGCGCTAGAATAGAAAATAACAAAGCTCCGGATCTGGATGGCGTGCCGAATAGGGCCCTTCAGCTTGCCGTGAAATCCAGACCGGACATGTTCGCTGAGCTGTTGGAAGCGCGCATGTCCGAGGGGATATTTCCTGTATCATCCTGTATCATTAAAGCGGGAATCTCTGATGAAGGTTGGTATTCCCGCCTATTTTGCAGCTAGTGTCAACAGCTATTTTTAAGAACGAAGGCCTTGGTGTGGTACTAATTATGGACCCCAGGAATGCGGGTGTCCCTCAGGGCTCCGTACCGGGCTCACTGCTGTGGAGCATCATGTACAACGATGTACTTAATCTTCCCCTTTCGGAGGAAGCCACGGTGCTAGGTTACGCCGAGGATATAGCACTGGTTGTGGTCGCAAAGACCTCGAAGATGCGAAGCGATCAGTGCTGTTAATGGTTGGCTCGAGAGTTCTGGCCTGATACTTGCGGAGGAAAAAACGGAAGCGGTCCTCATTACCGAACGCCGTAAAGGAAATTATGCTCGTATTCAAATTGGGAATCATATCATCATTTCTAAGCCTGCCATCAAATACTTGGGAATGATGATATACGGGAAGCTCAAGTATAAGCAACACGTGCAGTATGCTTATGACAAAGCGTCCACAGCAAGTGTGGCCCTGGCAAGGATGATGCCGAACGTGGGAGGACCACGGCATGCTTTCAGGTTGCTTACAGCCAGGCCAGTGAGTTCGATCTTTCTCTATGCAACTCCAGCTTGGGAAAGGCATTGAAGATCACATTTAACGCTAACAAACTAAGTGCAGTCTACAGAAGAATAGTCCTAAAAGTGTGCTCGGCATTCAGGACTGCCTCAGATGATGCAGCATTCGTCATCTTGGGAACGATGCCCATTGACATCTTGGCAGATGAGATGACGAATATATACAATCCGAAGTCTACCTCTTTAATCGCAGACGAAGAAAGCCGAAAGGAAGGGATCTCTAAATAGATAGCAAGAGCGTTGGGAACGCTCGCGGAAAGGTCGATGGATACACAGGCTCATCCCTGAAATCAAGGAGTGGTTGGAGAGACGACACGATGAGATTAATTATAATCATACCCAGTTTCTCACGGAGCATGGAGGATATCACCAATACCTATTCAGGTTTAAACTAGATACCTCACCCAATTGTCCGAACTGTAGTGAAGTCCCAGAGGACCCAGAGTACGTATTCTTCCACTGATCATCATCAACAGCGCAACAACTGGTATCCGGTCTAGGCCTGCCTTAATAAGGAACTCCAGACATCCCGGTTTTGCGCCGAGGTCCACCAATTCGATATCCCTAAATGCTGTCTGGCGTCCTGGCCCACGCCATCGCTCCATCTTAGGCAGGGTCTGCCTCGTCTTCTTTTCCTACCATAGATATTGCCCTTATAGACTTTCCGGGTGGGATCATCCTCATCCATACGGATTAAGTGACCCGCCCACCGTAACCTATTGAGCCGGATTTTATCCACAACCGGACGGCCATGGTATCGCTCATAGATTTCGTCATTGTGTAGGCTACGGAATCGTCCATCCTCATGTAGGGGGCCAAAAATTCTTCGGAGGATTCTTCTCTCGAACGCGGCCAAGAGTTCGCAATTTTTCTTGCTAAGAACCCAAGTTTCCGAGGAATACATGAGGACTGGCAAGATCATAGTCTTGTACAGTAAGAGCTTTGACACTATGGTGAGACGTTTCGAGCGGAACAGTCTTTGTAAGCTGAAATAGGCTCTGTTGGCTGACAACAACCGAGCGCGGATTTCATCATCGTAGTTGTTATCGGTTGTGATTTTCGACCCTAGATAGGAGAAATTGTCAACGGTCTCAAAGTTGTATTCCCCTATCCTTATTCTTGTTCGTGTTTGTGTTTGACCAGTGCGGTTTGATGTTGTTGGTTGATTCGTCTTCGGTGCTGACGTTGCCACCATATATTTTGTCTTCCCTTCATTGATGTGCAGCCCAAGATCTCGCGCCGCCTGCTCGATCTTTCACTGCCCAAAATTTATTTAAGAAAGGAAAAACCTAAAGGAGACTCTAGGAGAGATGCTCGTACCAGAAAATCGGGTGTGAAGGATGCTAGCATGCCAGGAAAACTAGGATGCAATTAACTCCATGATTGCCTCTATCCTGAGCAAACTGCGAAAGCGCGGCCACGTACACGGATCGGATTTGTTATATTTTTCCCCCAGAGTCGGAAGGCCCTCTAATCACCATTTAGCAAATCAAACCATATTTCCAGCCGACCTTGGGTTATTTCTCATCGACCCCGATATCCAAGCCAATCCTAGCTGATATGTTACCAACTGCGAAAACTATATAATTATACCATCAACAATGGGACCACTTCCGCATCGGCCGCAGATGTCTTCATTTCGAAAGGAATCCTTACATTTCAAACTGAACGTCCGGGGGGGGGGGCGGCGGGTTAACTACCATGTACTTCCTTTACGATAGTCCTGGTCTAGTTAGAACCAGGATTGGATTCGCGACTCGACTTTAATCACGTCTTCTGAAAAGGGAGGATTCCTTTGCTAGAAAGTGTTCCACATTCACACCATACTAAGAGGGCCACCTAAGGAGGATGAGGGGCGACTGAACACCCCTGAGAGGCCAAATAGCGAGACACTCATAACGCCATTTGCGGGAGTATTATCATTATGAAGGAACTCATCACTTGGTCGTCAATTTCCCGGGCGCTTCCTTGGCTCATCTTCTCGGTCCCACACTCTAGTGTTCGATCCATTGGCAAAAATTATTTTTGCTACGAAGTCCAATAAACAACCAGGACATGCATCATCACCATCCAATTTGTCTTGTCGACGGGGTAGGAAGCACAATCCTTGCGGCGGTTCCGCGGAGAAGGAGGAAGGGGAGAGTGAGGGGTTGTTTTAGTGAGTGAGAATCCCACAGGTTTTTGCAAACTTGGCGCGGTAGTGTCTTCCTAAGATTTTCGCCTCGATTTTAATAAGTTGTTTAAGGGCACAAAATCCTAAAAACTAAAACAGTAATTAAATACTTGAATACTGTGTTCCCTTCAAATCGTAGTTTGGTTCATTCTTTGCGACCATAACCTAACTATTTCTGTTTCCATCATCCCAAAAAGAAGGACAACTCAAATAATTTTGCTAATAATAATAAAAGGGATATTTTCATTGTACTCACTTTGTATTTTTAGCATCTTCTTTGCGAAATTAACAGTCCCCTCCACCTGGAATGGAAATTTCCTATAAGTCCCGTGCCCCCTCCCATTCAAATGACCTCGATGACTTTCTTCAGCCATTGTTCCGTTTGGTAGTGGTTCAAAGTGTCTTTCCAAAATCCTGCAGCCAGACTTCTGCCCTCAATTTCTCGTAAAAGTAGTGTGCTTCATTCTCTAGGGAAACTGTAGGAATGACTCCAACTACAACGTACGCTGGCTCATCCGATGCTACCGTAAAGGTTGGAACTAACTCCTATATCATTCGTGACCGTCACCAATTTTCGAGCTCAGGCAGGAAGCGAATATCAGAAAGAATAACACCGACCTAGCCAGTGAATACATCTCGGTCCTTCAATATTAATCATCAATCTTGCTAAACGTGAGCTAGTTCTTGCTACCTCCCAAAGGCATAATCCAAGTGGCCCTGAAACCCAGCCCGGTGTCGTTTTGAGATGACCTCAGAACATTGAAAATTTTGTTTTTCCCGCGGTTTGTAGTAAGGACCGCCTCCATCAAATCCAGTTCGACTATACGTCATCACATTTTTATACTATGATTTGTATCCTTTGCGCATGGCTCTGTTTTCGAACAAAACTACCACCAAATCGGCTGCAACACTGCGACCTACATAAGGCTCCATAAATGAAATGACAGTTCGCAACCTTAAGGAACTTCTGTCATAGTGACGTGCTCCTTCGCTTTTTCATCTGTCTCAAGCTTTTGAAGTCTCTCCAGAAGGAAATTCTTGATTAGCCAAGCTAAGTATCCAAATTTCTCACAATGTACCCCCACCGCAACCTATTGTATATCACCTACATTTTTTCCAGGGTATGTAAAAGACAGATAAGGCGATAAGAAGAAGGCAATTTCCACCTTTTCCACTGAACCACTGGTTCCATCATTCACGAATCAAATGGTATATCAACACCTCCCCATTTTCAAGGAGCACTGAAACGAAGCCTACTGTAGTAATTACACAATCTTCTTGTTGTAGGCAATAGAGGCATGACTTCAACGTTGCGGTGGGATGAAAACATAGATAGCTCCGACACCCAGCTTTGATTTGGTCGTCAACAGATAGAGAGGAGAGGACGAAAGCCCAAGATTGTCATGCTATTGTTTTCACTATGTTGATTGATTCTATTGCCGGCCCTTAGGAGTGCAGATTAGAAATGTCATAGCAATATTCTGCAATTGACACTTTAAAGAGGACTGCGATATAGTCAGACCAGTTTTTGGTCATTGAGGGAGTGTATCCACCCAGCATTGAAGAAGGGAACAAGCTGTTTTCCAAAACAGTTGACTGACGGTTTCATCTAGGGCAAAAGCCTCATCAGATGCTGCCTCACCTCTGTCCTGGAGGCAGCGTGACCGAAAACAACGGCAGATGGTAATCGCTCTATTAATATATAACCGCAAACACGCAGTGAAATCCGTCATAAGTTCGGACCTGAACCAGGCCGAAGTAAACTTTTTATTGAGAATGCTGGGACTCCTGAGTCCGCATCCACTTGATGACGGACCGGACCAATTGGGAAGCAATTTACTTCCTCTCTTATGGTCCACGGACTCCTTTTTCTGGGTTAAACACCCAAGTTTTCCGAAAAGGTTGACTGATGGTTTCGTCCAGGGCAGAGGCAACTCACCAGACGCTGCTTCACCTCTGTCCTGGATGGTCCGGTTCGTCATAAAGTGGATGCGGACTCAGGACTGCCAGCATCCTCAACAAAAACCAAGCTGTTCCCAAAATATCGATATATGATGGATAAAAAATCACTACTAGTGATGGAGACGGTATCGACTTTCAATTCCCTAAATCTAACCTACAATCAGAAATTAAATCCTGTGTACCTACTCAGGTAGGCACTGGCGACAATTTTAGCGGCCTTGCTTACTTTTCGAAGTATATGGACAAGACTGGAAGATCTAGATGACCTAATTGCAGATACTTTGTGGTTTAAGCTATTCACCACACTTTACCCTTCCGTGGATGTTAAAAGTGTGTTTTAAGGAAGAAGCCGATGGTTCCCTATCACAATGAAGACCTTGATATTTGCAGACAAGAAGGCATTCCAGTTTAATTCAGGAGGTCCTTGAAAGACAGCTGTCAATTCACTTCATTCATTCTCCTCCGCAATATTCAAGTTGTGTTTTCGTAAATTAAGAGAGTCCTGACTCTTTAGCCCCTTGATGAAGGACCGTAGCAATTACGAAAAAACTGTCCCCTGCTTTCTTTTATGTATGGGTGCCTACTGGCGTACAAAAGCATCTATTTGTCACAAAATTGGTAACCGAATGTTTTGTCTAGGTCAAAAGCCACTCCTCAGATGCTACTCTACCTCTGCGCCCAGAGAGATTTGCACAAAAATGAAAGCCAAATGTTGGTCACTTATTTATCTCTGAACATGAAATTACTACGAAATCGAAACCCTGGCCCTAGGATAAACGCAATGTCTAATCACAGCTCGGTCAAGCAGTGCACTGCAGGATAGACTGATGCGGAACATAGCTCCCTGAGGCGAACCTATCTCTCTCTAAGGATGAGTTGTCTCTCCTCTGGGACGGTGTGTGCCTTTTCAGGGGCCAAGCCTCTCTACCAAGACCGTTAGTGAGTGGTAATAGCCACACCCTGTACGAGGTGACCCTACTATTAACAAAACGCTACGGATCTAGACTGGGGAGTCGAAAAATACCTCCCCCAATCCAGGGTGTCATGCGAACCGTGCCCATTGGATAGTTTGCAGTCGGGGGTAACTGACTGTATTCGAACGGAGCGTCGCTGATACCTGGTCGCCTCAGTGAGTAAGTTAGACCTTACCGTGCTACGGGGGGCTATGGCACGGCGGACCTCTTAACCCCCATACTCGTGGGAATCAAATGAGTACAAAACCAGAAAAGAAAACAAAAACCAAAAAAGCGGGGCCCCGTACCGCACCAAAACTGGTTAATCAGGCGGAGGCACGTCTCCGAATTACTGAAAGCCAGGTGACTACACCCAAAAAGGGAGAAGTTGGGACATCAAGCAGTGGATCCAAGGTGAGCATTGGTATACTGCGTGGACTACAGCCAACGAACACCACTGCTCAAAGAGCAGGGACCAGCAAAAGCACGTCTGAGATAAATTTAACAGACGTCAGGAAGGAGACAGGTCTCAGTGGCACCGGGGTTAAATGGTACCTGCGCTATCTGAAGGAAGGCCTGAAACCAGAAGAGGCCCTTAAGAAGGCTCAGGACAGATCTAAGCCATCTCTACCGGAGCCGAGAAAGCGGGGAGCAGCAAAGATCAGCCCGCATGAAGGGAATGCTCCCAAAAAATCCAGACCTGAACCCACGGGGGGAGAAAACCCGAGCAGGTCAGGAGTGAAGACAGGACCCAGGAAGCCCGGCATTAGCTATGCTAGTGCGGTCAAGGGCATTCGACTGGCCATACTGCCAAAAAGATTCCCCGAGCAAATACTCACTCGGCAGGAACAGGAAATCATTGAGGAACTTGTCGTCAAGCAGATGATCAAGGGTTGGACGTCGAAACTGGTGTTCACCGGGATACGCTTTCGACCTGGCCTTATACTGGTGGACTGCGCAACGGAAGGCACAGCAGAATGGGTTAGAACCATAATTCCTAGATTGCCAGGCTGGGAAGGGGTAGAACTGTCAACATGTGCTGGGGATGATATACCAGGAGCCCACAGGGTGACTGTTTTTCTGCCAAAGGCCGCGGCAATAGAGACAGAAGACCTTATGAGACTCCTAATTGCTCAGAATGAAGATCTCCATACTCGACTATGGAGAGTCTTCAGAAGCAAGGTGGAGGGAAAAGGTAAACTCCTCACGATCGGGGTAGATGACCGATCCCTGGAGGCAATTAAACGTCGGAGTTATCATATCAGCTACCGATTTGGCAACATACCCGTGCATGTGCACAAGGAAAAGCCAAGGAAAGAGACCTCGGAGGAGGCATCGGGTGGAAAACATACCGAGGTCCCTCAAGAAATCTCGAAAGCCATACAGGCGGAAAGGACTGGATCAACCAGGGAAATAGACCTGCTGCCGAGGGAAGAGCAGAAGCTGGACGACCTAGACCTAGGATTCCTAGGGCTCGCGGTGGACAGCGACGCGCAGGAAAGCGCCATGTCGGAGGGTGAGGAGGGTGACACTCCGACAGTGGAGAAGAGCTCCAAACAATAACGGAGCCAATGGCCAGCACTAGGATAGCCCAGATAAACTTCCACCATGCGAGAGCTGCATCTGCAGTAATTGCAAGGGAAAATTCCAAGGAGAACATTGGAATAGTGCTGGCTCAGGAGCCCTGGGTGTACCGGGGGCAGATTCGCGGTCTGCAAGGAGGAGACATGCAGGTAATTTGGGACTCCTCTTGTGAAAAACCAAGAGCTTGCATAATTCTCAAACGTAATTTAAAATACATATGTCTTTCAGAGTTCTTAACCGGGGACCTTGTGGCTATCCAAGTCTCATTGGAAGCCGGGAGGAGCACTCGAGAGGCAGCTGTAGCATCGGGATACTTCCCAGCCGGGCTCCACCGGAACAAGACGCAAAGCTGACGGAGTATTGCGAGGGCGTTACCACTTCTTCTCGGCTGCGATGCCAACGCCCACCACGAAGTGTGGGGAAGCAGCGACACTAACCGTAGAGGTGAGTACCTTCTCGAATTTATTCTTAGTAATAAGTTAGAAATATAGAACGTAGGGAACACTCCAACATTTGTGACCAGCACCAGACAAGAGGTACTAGATATAACTCTAGCAAATACCATAATGAACGGGATGGTCAGGAATTGGAGGGTGTCGGATGAACCCTCAATGTCTGATCACAGGATAATCAGATTCGACATTCAGGGTAACTCCGAAATAAAAAGAATAATAAGGAATCCCAAGAGAATGGGTTGGGAATCCTACACAACGCACCTGAGCAACAACATTGCCCATCTTCAAGGGGGCGGTGACATCAGAAGCGAATTGGAAATAGAAACGGTGGTGGAAGACCTCAACACAATCGTCATTGACGCATATGAGGCCAGCTGTCCGGCCAAGACAGTCAAGTCATCAAGGGATGTACCATGGTGGAACAGGAACCTAGCCAGAATGAGAACAGAGGTACGAAAACTCTTTAACCGGGCAAAACGAACCGGGGACTGGCGGAGGTATAAAAATGCACTGACTGCGTATAGCAACGCGATCAGGGAAGCGAAAACGGAACAGCTTTAGGGAATTCTGTGAAGGAATTGAACAGATCACAGAAGCAACCAGGCTGTACAAGGCTGTAGCCAAAGACGGCGGAATATCCTCTGTCTGCTTGGAAAAGGAAGATGGGACATTCACCGAGAATGAGGAGGACAGGGTACACCTGCTTCTCAGAACTCATTTCCTGGGGTCCTACCCCTCGGCGGCAGGCGACAACAATCTGCCTGACACCCCAACAACGAATAAAAGGGGAAGGAAAGAGAGCTGGAAACTAATAAAAGAGGTATGCTCAGAAGTTAGGCTAAGATGGGCAGAGGGAACTTTTCAACCAATGAAATCTCCCGGAGTAGATGGCATTTTCCCAGCACTTATCCAGAGAGGCCTAGGAATTATCTTAGAGTCTCTTCTGTGGGTGGTAAGGGGGAGAATAGCACTGGGTTATATACCAAGGGCATGGAGACGGACAAAAGTGGTCTTTATTCCGAAAGCGGGTAAAAAGGATCCTTTTCACCCTAAATCTTTCAGACCAATCTGCCTAACATCGTTCATACTCAAAACGGTAGAGAAGGTCATAGACAACTATATTAGAACTAACGTTCTAAAGCGTAATCCCCTACATCACTGTCAACACGCTTACCGGGCAGGAAGGTCAACTGAAACTGTTCTGTATCAGCTGACAGAGGTACCACGGGACGCCATAGAAATAAAAGAAATTGCACTGTGCGCGTTTTTGGATATCGAAGGAGCATTCGACAACACAGAGATACAGGATACAGGATACAGGATACCCTGAGCCGCAAAGGAGTGGGGAACACCCTGGCACTCTGGATGGGCAAAATGAGAAAGCAGACAAATAGAGGTACAAACAGGTACAAATTATATTATCATGAACACCACTCAAGGCTGTCCACTGGGTGGAGTACTATCGCCGCTGATGTGGAGTATGGTAGTGGATGAACTCCTGGACGTGTTAACTAATACTGGAATACAAGTCCAGGGCTACGCGGACGACATTGTTCTAATCTGTAGGGGCAAATATGAAGATACCCTATGTGATAGAATCCAAACTGGATTAAGGGTTACTAGTGCCTGGTGCAGGAAGGTGGGACTGCGGATCAACCCAACCAAAACCACCATAGTACCATTCACTAGGAGGCGTAAGCTGGATCACCTGAAAGCCATAACATTACATGATATGGAGGTGAAACGAGAAACAGAGGTCAAATATTTGGGAATCACGCTAGACCAAAAATTACTCTGGAAGACACATGTCGGAAACACTTGTCGAAAAGCCACGAAGGCTCTGATGACTTGCAGATCCATAGCAGGAAAAAAATGGGGTTGCAGCCCGAAGATACTATAATACTTTGGATATATACTGCAATAGTAAGGCCAATGATTACCTATGGAGCGGTAATCTGGGCAGAAAGAACCCAACTCAGCACACAAGCCAAGGAATTACATAAACTCCAAAGGCTGGCTTGCGTGTGTATCAGTGGGGCAATGAGGACATACCCAACGGCATCCCTGGAGGTCCTCCTGGGATTAAGCCCTCTCCATCTGCACATACTGATGCAGGCAAGGACATCAATATTCAGGATGGCCGGGAATATGAGTGAGGCGGGGAGCTGCCTAAATCGAAGGAAGATTGATATCCTTTCTAGGCGGTATCCCGAATTACTGATACCGAGGGACAACATGACAACGAAGTTTCACTTCGATAAGAAGTTTGAAACACATTGGAGTAACAAGGGAGACTAGGAGCAGCAACTGATTACGTGGTACACTGAGAGATCTCCTACAGCAGAGGGAGCGGGTACTGGTGTCATTGGTCCAAGGAAAATGTACTTGGAGCCAATGGGTAGGTACACTAGCATATTCCAGGCGGAAATTTACGCCATAGACAAATGTGCCTCCTTTAATCTGCAAAGGAACTACAGGGGGCAGAACATAGCTATTCTCACAGATAGCCAAGCAACGATCAAGGCACTTAGGTCCAACCAGGTGAACTCTAAACTGGTATGGGAATGCCTTGAGAGACTGAATACACTCGGCTCGTCCAACAAGGTCTGGATACTTTGGGTTCCAGGCCATGCTGGGTTGCAAGGCAATGAGGTAGCGGATGAACTAGACAAGAAGGGAGCAGGGATGCCTTTACATGGGCCAGAACCCTTCTGTGGAATCGGAAACGGTTTCATGGCTATGAATCTAAGGAACGAAGAGAAACGGTTGAGGAAACTATATTGGGCGGGCCTACCAGGAATGGAGCAGTCCAGGGTGCTTCTTGGGGGATACGAACCCATGCGTACAAAGGATTGCTTAAACCTCACCAAAAAGAACCTCCGAATCATAATGCGAATTCTCACTGGTCATTGTCGGCTGAACTATCACCTAGGGAAGCTAGGGATATCTACGGACACTGCCTGCAGGTTTTGTGAGGAGGAGGACGAAACCTCTATGCACGTCCTGGGACAGTGTCCGGCACTTGTGCAAAGTAGGTCGATACATCTGGGAGAACACTTAATACCAGATGCAAAGCTGAAACTTCTGGAAGTGGGGAACATACTAAAGTTCCTAACGGTTACAGGCCTGCTTGAGATACTATGATCAACAGGTACACTATAGCCAGTAAAAGGGGCACAATAGTTCTTCAAGGACGCGGTGCGACTTTCCCTTAACAGAATAATAATAATAATCGCAGCTCGGTTGAGATTTAAGTGCACTATCTAAAATTATCAGATCTGTCACTAAATCAATTGAGAAAAACTGAATCCAGCGAGTTCCAGTTCATCAAAAATTCAATAAAACTTTCATCTAAATAATCATCCCTTTTGCATTCAAACTAAACATAAAGAGACGTAGCCAAATAACTTAAAATAGTCCTTTCTCATGCCACATATTGACACTAAAGTTTTATATCCATTTGGGACATCATAAAGCGAAGATCAGATGAGAAAAATCGGAAGGGACACCCACAGACGACCCTCCGTACCATTAAAACAAACAGAAATGACGATGGTAACGACGACTATGCTGACGACGGCCTTGAGATGAAGGACACAAGGCGAATGAGATGGATAAACGAAGGAAAAATCAAATCCTTGGCCATGTCCATGAAAAACAGAAAACTGAAAATAAGCAAAGTTAATAAACTCCATTCGTAGTGGAACTAAAGTTAACGTAAAGCGACCAAAGAAACGAAGCCATAAAAAGCCGATTATCTCTTCCTAGTCAATCTTGTAGTGAGGTCGAGGTCCTGGCCAGTTTGTAAAGGTTTGTGAGAGGAATAGTTTCGTGGTAGATTAATATGGTTCTTTTTAAAGGAGATGGAGCAGGATTGCGGGAATTAAAGGGTTTGTTGAAGGAAGAGTGCACAAATTCAGCTCAGCTTCTGAGGTAATGCATAGTTTGGTCTTATTTTTGATGGGAGTCCTTTTTCTTGTATTCCAGAGGAATATTTTTGTTGTGTAAAATGAACAAAATTATTTATTTCCTAAGACTTTAACCGGTGAGACTCTAGGGGTTCAGAACCCTGGCATCATCAAAAATTTTCCCGAAGAGTTTCAATGAGTAGCCCGTTATAGGTTCCTGCTGCTGGTCCAATATTCACGTATCCCACATTGGGCGCCAATTTTTATATTTTATATTTTCTGAATTTTTTGCTTTAAATATTCTTAATCAAACCAATTTATAAGCTTTTTTGAACCGAACCTCAGTTGGTAAGATGCAACAGATATCCCTGTTCCGGACAACAGCAAGGCATCTTTAACCTTACCCTCATCCCTTTGGATCCTTCCTCTAACATTAATCCACATCGGTTGCACCTACTTTAAACCAAGATAAATTCTCACATCTCCCTCCGCATGTACACACGTCCATACATACAATTTGAAAACATTACAAATCGACAAACTTTCGATGTTGTGTCTGTCGTCCTTTCTAGCTTGCAAACTATCGAGGGCATCATTTTGAGAATGGTAAATTGCTATCAGGAAACTTATTTCAATTACCCAAAGGTAATTTTCCTTATCCTTGAATTTATTTTGACTGCTGCTGACGTTGCTACTATATACGAGGACATGTCGCTTGCTTTGCTGAGGTGTTTTAACAGCGTTTCACCCCAAGGGTAATAAGAGCGACGACCTAGCCAGGAAAAGAGAGAGAATGGGAAATGTTGTGATGTGAAAAGACTGAATAGAAAAGCCATAGGTGAAAGTTGCGAGTTAAGGAGGAATGTTAATTTATTAAGTGAACCGGAGGAGACTTTATGGTTAAAGGTTTGAGTTCTTATAAAATGTCGCTTGAACAACCTTAGCTGTTGATTTAATGGTTCATTTCGGCGCTAATGAGAGGATACTTAACTATATAAGGATCAATTTTGCGCTATTTGACCAAAAATCACCCAAACTTCCACCATTTTCTTGAATATATCCATGAGTCCTTCGATTGGTCTACCCAGTCATTATGACATTTCCCGCGGCAGCTATACCTCCCGCTTCTATAAAGAGTTTAATTTTGCTCGATTACTGTTATCTGAGTGTAATCTCGAGGCTTTTAAATCCTCCATCCAGCGTAATAAGCCACCGTTGTTTCGACCTGCCTTTTGGTCGTTTACCATCGATTTCGATATTCAGACCAATCTTGGCAACTGAATTCTCGTTGGCACGAATTGCGTGACCATACCATCGAAGACGCTTCTTTCCCAATTCTTCCACGATCGGTGCAACCCCATAACGATCGCGGATATCCTCATTCCAGATGTGATCTAAACGTGTAACGCCACTAGTCCAACGTAACATCTTCGTCTCCATTACCGCAAGACGCCGTTCATTGTCTTTTATAGTCGGCCAACACTCAGAATTATAAAGGGCGACGGGATGGACGACATTGCGGTAAATTTTAGATTTGAGACGTTCATTGATACGTCGATCACAAAGAACACCAGTTGTGGAACGCCACTTCATCCAGTTTGCGTTAATGCGTGAAGCAATTTCATAACGCAGTTCTCCTTTGGGCCCCCATACAAACTTCCCTCGAAATGTTTCCCTAATTAAAGACCCTATTTTCGTGATCATTTGAGGCGATGAATGTTGCCTCCCCATGTTTGAATGTCGCTAGTATATTCATCACGGCCTTCCAATCCTCTTCATAAGCTCTTTTAGAAGAAACCTGTTTCTCTCTAAAATGAGCACCTTTAACTTCCTCGAAATTACCGGTTCATAAAAATTTTAACTCATCTGATCGCATGGGTGGGGTTGCCAAATCTTTATTAGGTGGGTCCTTTCGTGGGGATAAGGGAACGCTTACCGGATGATTATACGCACGCCGAGTAGTTGAGAATCGAATGGGCAGGACATGCAGAAATTAAACCAACTGTGAAAGTGGTGAGAGTACTGACGGTTTTTGGAAGTCAGCAGCTAGGTTCCGGACCGTCAACATCCACCAACCCTAGTGCTTCAGGCACCATAATGTACCATAATGATGGAGTACAAATCAGTCAAAAGGAGACTCCGCAGCGCAATAAACAAGAGCAAAGCTCGCTGCTGGCAAGATCTGATCGACGAGGTGAATGGGGATCCGTGGGGACTCGGTTACAAACTTGTAACCCGAAAAATCGGGGCCCTGCGGAAACCCTGTTCACTTAAGGCCGAGCAGATGGACCGCATTGTGAGGGCGCTCTTCCCTGCACACCCCGTATGGGATGGTGACGTCGCCGCGGAGAGCGCAGAGGACTGTCCACTTTTCTCTGTAAAAGAGTTGGAACGGGCAGTCCTCTCTATGAAAAACAAGAAGGCGCCAGGACCCGATGGTATTCCAGCAGAGGTGTACAAACTGGTATTCCAACATCGGCCAGACCTACTGCTCGGCGCATTCAACACTTGCCTGAAAGAGGGCATTTTCCCTGCTCGTTGGAAAGTTGCGAGGCTTGCGCTGGTCCCTAAAGGAAAAGGCGATCCCGAACTGCCGTCTTCATACCGCCCACTATGTATGCTTGATACTGCTGGGAAAGTGCTCGAAAAGCTCATCAGAAGTAGACTCGCTGAAGCGATACGCGCTGCCGGAGATTTATCTCCCCGGCAGTTTGGTTTTAGGGCAGGGAGTTCGACAATTGATGCTGTCATGCAGGTCGTGGACGCCGTTCGACGAGCAGAGGCACATAGCCGCCGAACTCGACGGGTGGTGCTCCTCGTAACGCTTGACGCCTTCAATTCCGTAAGATGGAAAGACATTCTAGGCACACTAGACAATACCTTCAACGTGCCGAACTATCTCTTACGGATTTTGAGGGACTATCTGAGGAACCGCTCCCTGCTCTATGAAACACTAGAGGGTCAAAGGTGGATGGAGGTCACGTTGGGGGTAGCACAGGGATCCATCCTAGGGTCGGACCTCTGGAACGCTACCTATGACAGTCTGCTTAAACTCGACATGCCAGAAGAGTCGCGCCTGGTCGGCTACGCAGATGATGTCGCAGCGCTTGTTGCTGGACGCACTATCGAACAGGCGCAAAGCAGACTCGGCATATTGATGCGACGGGTAAGTGGATGGATGACTACTCATGGTTTCAACCTTGCACTGGAAAAAACTGAAGTAGTCATCCTGACTAAGAACAGAATTCCGACCCTGCGTCCCATATCGTTCGGCGAGTCGATAATCGAGTCAAAATCAGCGGTAAAGTACCTCGGGTTGACTCTTGACTCAAAGATGATCTTTTCTGAGCAAATCCAAGCAGCAGCGAACAAGGCTGCGGCTGGAGTTTCGGCGTTAAGTAGGCTAATGGCAAACATTGAGGGTCCTACGTCTAGTAGGCGACACGTCTCCTGATGAGCTCAACGCAGTCTGCCCTGCTCTACGGCGCAGAGGTATGGGCTGGCGCTCTTAACAAGGAGGTATATCGTAGACGCCTCGCGCAAGTACAGAGACGGGGAGCTTTACGGGTGGCGTCTGCGTACCGCACAGTCTCTGAACCGGCCGTGATGGTGATCGCGGGAGTTATCCCCGTTGCCCTTCTTGCTAGGGAGCGTCAGGCCATATACAAGTGCAAGGGAGATGAGCCAAAGGACGAGTGGCAGCTCTCTTGGCAAAATGAAACTACAGGCAGATGGACTGCGCGGCTCATCGGATTGGAAAGGCGCGTTCTCCGGATTGTGTGTTTTGCAATGAAGTTGTGGACGATGCCCACCACACTTTTTTTTCTTGTGGAAAGTGCGATGGGGTTCGTCAGCAGCTCTATTTAAACACGGGGGAGCTCTCTCCAGACAACATTGTGGAAGAGATGCTGAGGACTGCTGACAGCTGGAACCGTGTTGCCCATTACGTTCGGGCCCTTCTCGTTGCTAAGAAGATAGAACTCGACCGGTGGAGGAGCCGGATGGCAGCGGGTTCCTTGAACTGACAGTTCCCTTCCTCCTCTCCCCTCCCGTTGGTGAAAGGAATTCCCTGATTTGAAGGCTCCGCAAGGCGGGAGAGTTCGGGGGCTGGCCCGAAGTAATGTGACAAACCGTTCCAGACTAGCTCTCTGACGATGGGGAGGTGTTTAGTTGGTAGTCCGACCACGTCGGGAGTTCAACACTGTGTCCGTAAATGCATTCACCTACCCTACCCCAAAAAAAAAAAAAAAGTGCCTCAATAGTGTAAACTTAGCCACTGTGGAATCTAACCCCCAAAAAGAGACAGAAGTGAAGTATGATAGAAATTAGATATACACTTGATCCTTTTAGCACGAACTTCAAGATTGGGAGGGCATCATCGAAAACAACGCTGGCCTTCGGTAATCAAAACTCGAAGAATAATGCAGATAGTTCCCTCATCGAGATAGCCATTTTTGGTGCAAAGCGGGAAAGTAAAAGGGATGATACCGAAACAATATTCAAGTGAAATATGAAGATCATGTAAGTGATCTGTGTGGGTTCATTAAGGAGTGAAGAATATCAACGAAGACATCCTGGTTTTTATAAGGGACATTAAGTGGTCTTACATATGGGACACTGGAAGAGAAAAACGTCCCAGCATCAAGTACCAAAGTCACGCGGGAAACACCAGTGAAACCTTGGAATCGCAGCAAGCTACGAAGAGGGGCTAAGTCCTTTTACCATAGGAACTTCAGTCAGCAAAAATACCCACGAAAATCGGTAGTTTCCTGACTATGCAGTGGCAGCAGAAAAAAAAACAACATTTAGCTTGAAAAATGAGAAAAAGGACACGATGAAAATGGAGGGAAAAAGCAATAACAACCAAAAGGCTGTGTAGATACGTTATACTCCACAAGAGAGAAAATAGAAGACATGCAGACACATATCCGGAACTTACAAATTTGGAGGATAACGTCAGCCGCATCAAGCTGTATTTGCTTGAGGGGGGGATTTTATGCTCAAATTGAATAGATATAGCGAGAAGTCCGTGAATAATTTCTACGGCAAAGCGGAAAAGGTGATGGGGAAACAAACTGAGGATCGAGTCCGAAATCAGGAAAGAAAAATCGAATATGAAAACTCAAATGAGGTTGTTTCGCGGGAGGATGTTAGCCCTGTCTTGAAAGAGGAATTTAACTTTAGCCATACCAAAGAGATTGCCGCAAAAAGGATCAGAAAAACATAGAGATGTGTGTACACTGTTATTCTTAGTTCGTCATTTCAAACAGCGCTTAAATTGATTACCACAAGGAAAGTAAGGATAGGCTGGCTCATATTCTTCTTCTTCTTTTTCTTCAGCCTTTGTCCCGTTCACAAGCGGGGTCGGCTCGAGGCTGGCTCATATTCTATTTGATCCATTTTATAGCATCATTCACCAGCCAACATGACAAGTCACCAAAGGGAAAAAATACTGGGAAGAGTGTCATCTTATCCAAGATTTCACCGGAGACCCACGATGCACAGTGTACAAGGGGGAGGGTAGGGACCTTACAGATAGAGACAACTCCCGGATGTTTAAGAGGGAACTGAACCTCACAGGTAAATAAGGATATTACAAATCAACCTCAACCATTGCGAGGTAGCCCAGTACTTAATTTCCCAAGTCATACGAGAGTCAGATGTTGACGTGGCGGTAATTTGGGAACCATACGAAAATTACGGTAACATTACTTGCCTGAGGGTTGCGTCTGGTAAAACCTCGGCATGGGCATGTGGATAACAAATTATACAAAAAACCAAGGCATTCCCACGCGCCAGTTTTATTAGGACAAAAATGAACGATGAAGCACAAAACCTTAAAAACCCCTGCTGAAACAACATTAAGAGCTCTACTACCAAAACCTATCTTCACCCCCACTTGGTGATCGCAAGATTCATTGGGCAAGGACGGGATCTCTTGGAGAAGAGCCACACACAGCCAAATAGACTTGTATTGTTAACGGTCATGTACCTACAGAGGAGATTGCAGAGTCGGAGGAGGATATTTCCCACGAGACAATGCAACAAACCTTCGAGGACAAATCATACTTGGAGATTTTAACGGCCAAGTGAGGACGATTCAGGCGATACTTCAGCTCGACGTCGTTACCAATGACAGGATAGGACTGCTTTTATCGAAATCGAACATGGGCTAATTGACTAACAACATCGCCATGGTTCTCCCCTTACAATCAAGTCAGAGATCACCCCTAACAATTTCCTTCGTAACGCCTATAAGGGAGAAATGGATGCGTCAATAACCCTTCCAAGCTTAAACTCCGGAAATAAAGCATTGAAACATAATCTTCACAATCGCCTCGAGGGTACTACCACAAACAATCAAATAATAAGACCGACTCAGTCGTCTCTAGCGAATGGGCAGGGTCACATAAAAGCAGTAGGATCTCTCTCCAGTTTTTTCAACAAACCTATTCCAGCTTCCAAAAAGGTCTCGAAACATCTCAACATAGTGTCAGAGCTATTACTGATCATCAGCATCAACGGCGCAACAACCAGTATCCGGTCTAGGCCTGCCTTAATAAGGAACTCCAGACATCCCGGTTTTGCGCCGAGGTCCACCAATTCGATATCCCTAAAAGCTGTCTGGCGTCCTGACCTACGCCATCGCTTCATCTTAGGCAGGGTCTGCCTCGTCTTCTTTTTCTACCATAGATATTGCCCTTATAGACTTTCCGGGTGGGATCATCCTCATCCATACGGATTAAGTGACCCGCCCATCGTAACCTATTGAGCCGGATTTTATCCACCACACAGAGCTATTACTGTAGAACACAATGGTCTTGCTAATACGAGACTGAGGTTCGCGTTCGAAAGGAGAATCCTCCGAAGAACTTTTGACCCCTACAGAAGAGTGGAAAATTCCGTAGCCTACATAACGACGAATTTTATGAGCAATAGCAAGACCTTCGGCGAAAAAGGTGGGGTTGCGCGGGTCACTTAATCCGTATGAGCGAGGGTAATCCAGCTATGGCATAAAAACAAGGATTTTAGGGTACCGAAATGGAGAACCTTGCATATGTGGGATGTCTGGATGATGATGGAGAATCTAAAGCTTCCATTTTACAGCTAAAACCCTCCTCCCAGTGTAGCAAAAGCACAATACGAGGAGATGTCAGTTAGTTGCCTACCCTTGTTTCCCTCCATTTCAAAGCATGAGACTTAGAGTACGGAAACCCAGTGGTAACACAAGGTACCAAATTCTCATGGAAACCTTTTTGAAGCTGGATATGATATCAGCCAAAGTTAGGTGTGCACCGAGCTACCAAGCTAGAGGGTGGGGTTTTCGAAGAAGGGACATTCCATGCAGCCTTAGATCTCTTTACGGAAAGAGGGAAACAGCGATAGAAATGCGAAATTACAATGCCTCGACGACGTTTAAACCGCAACAAATACTCGAACTGCAAGTGTAACTCGGTGGGGGCCTCGGGCCTGCCCTCTAGATAACTTTTCTAATAGGTTACTAACCATCCGGAACAACCGGAATATCGGGAGTTAAGGAAGAATACCGGGATCTCCGAACCACGGAGAAGCAAACGGGTTTGATACAGAGAGCTGTGTCTCGATACTAATAAGAACCCGTAGGATGTTGTCTACTGGATTGTAACGAACAACATACGTAAACAAACATCCCTCCGATGGCAGTGCCCGGGACTCTTATCAAAAATAATGCCCGCCCTACTCTCATCTAAGATTACTGAAGGGGAAGCTACGGGGGATCTGCATACGTATTGAAGAAAAAAAAGGCCCGGGATTAGATGGAATTGCAACCAAGGCCGCGCCAGCGAAAGTTCCGGGTAGTTCTTCGACTACGAGTCCGACTGCGACAAAAGGGAACAGCCTACTGCTCATAAACTGGAAGAATGGACAAAGGTGGGCGGCAAACAGCGACACAAGGAGAAAAAGAAGACTCGTCCGGAAGTAATCATTTACTTCCAAGAAAGGAAATATAACCTACGCCGACATTCTTCGGAAAGTCAAAGCTGATGGGTGGCAGTGTTAGCCGTATCAGGCGTACGCAAAAGGGGGATCTGTTGCTGGAACTAAACAAATCTAGCGAGAAGATAGTGGATAGCTTTCGCGGCCAGGTGGAAAAGGTGCTGGGTGAGCAAACAGGCGTGAAATAGTGATCCAGTGCAAAGACCTAGACGAGGTCACATCACCAGAGGATATCTGTGCTGCGCTAAGGGAACAATTCAACCTTAGCGACCGAGAAGCCATCAAAAGAATGAAGAAGGCATATGGAGGTACACAGACCGCTATTATTACCTTGCCGTGAAATCAGGGATTAAACTGATTACCGCGGACAAGGTAAGAATAGGTTGGGTCGTGTGTCGACCCCCGTCGACTTAGGGAGCAAATATCGTTGAAGAGATCCTTCAGATGCCTCGATTTCGGTCACTTTGCAGCAGCATGTATTAGCGAGTACAATAGGTCGAGAAGGTGCAGGAAGTGTGGTGAAGAAGACCACCTAATCAAAAACTGCACTGAAGATCCGCGTTGGTAATCACAAGGTCGTTTCAAAATTGATCATTAGATACCTGGGGATAATGATGAATGCCAAGTTGAGCTTCAAGGGACATCTGGACTATGCTCGCGGAAAAGCAGCAAAGACTAGTTCATCTCTAACAAGGATGATGCCGTATATTGGAGTACCAAAATCCAGTCCATCCTGCTGTAAGCGGCTCCTGTCTGGGCGTGCACACTAGATAATACAGCGAATCAGAAAAGGGTAAATTCGGCATACTGGCCAATCACGCTGAGGGTGTGCAGTACATATAGAACGGTATCAGGTGGGGCAGTGTGTACCATCGCAAGAATGATTCCCTTGGATCTTCTGGCGAATGAGACACACTATCTCTACCGTAGAAGGAGGATGAATCCGGCTAAAGTGACTGCGAGCTTCCTAAAAACCACTAGGAAAGAGCTGTACTGAAGATGACAGCAACGGTGAGATAATTTAGAAAAGGGCCGCTGGGCCCATGCACTGATCCCCTTTATTGAGAGATGGGTCGAGGGCAAGCGGCGGCGGATACAAGAAGTACTTGCGTCGCTTCGGATTGGATGAGTCTCCAGGCTGTCCCGAATGCACGGTTACACCCGAGGGCCCTCGTGGAAAGGCTTCTCTGATATAAGACATACGATGGGTCGAAAGAGTACTTTGTGGCAGTAGATGTTCCTGACGGTTTCGTGTTGGAATCTCCTGTGGAATATCATGTACAATGAAGTTGGTTGAAGTTTGTTTCGCAACAAACACCCCGATGATGTGGAGTTAAGCCACTTATGGCTTCAAGTCATAGTTACATTTGGATTGAGGATCAAGAGGTCGTTTCAAAATCGATCATTAAATACCTGGAGATAATGCTCCATAGCAAGCAAAGTTTTAAGAGCCACTTGAACTATGCGCTAGTGAAAGCAATAAAGGCAAGCTCTTCTCTAGCTAGAATAATGCCCAATATTGAAGGGCCAACTCAAAAAGTCAAAATATAGTTGCCGGTTCCTTATCGTAGGAGTACTTCCAGTACCAAAAAAAGGCGAATCCATGCCAAATAACTAAGGACTTCCAAAGACTCACTAAGAAGGAACTATATATCTCATTCTGGCAGAAACGGAAGAAGGATTTTTGGAAAGGGAGCACTAGACCCATACGCTAATCCCGTGCATTGAAAAAAAGATTGAACGAACACCTGGCATAGTGCCTTATGGGAAACGGTGGTTATTGAGGGTATTGTATTTGCTTGTTCTCGGCTTCTCTCTCATTACTTTCTCAAACGCATTGCAATTCTAGAGGATCCAGAGGATATTATGTTCAATTACCATTGGTTCATAGAATAGAAAATAAGGACTATCGGACTAAACACCTTCGTAGAAGAGATGTTCAGATCAGAGGTGAATTGCATCGCAGAAAATTTCGCAATACCCACGATTCACAGAAATTGAGAACTGGAAGAACCCCGGAAAGGTCGCCCAACGCGTGATCTAAGCCGGCAGGTGGAGACGAGAACCTTCCCCCCGAAGTACCGAAAACCTTTAAGGATATCTAACGGCGGACTGACCAAGCCCATTAGTTTCTTCATTATACTCATAAAATAATGCTATCAACATTCGCAAAATTTGTAACCAATAGTCCCCTCTCCGCACGTTCTCCATGTCAACTACCCTTAGCTTTTCAAAGGGCCTAAAACTAGTTTTCGTATTCGTCCAGGAATCGCGTATCCCACATTGGGCGCCCATTTTGAAATCCAAACAACAATCTTCAATTTTATATTTTTAATCTGAAGACCTCAATTAAACCCAGCCAATAGTATTCAATTATCTCCAAAAATTAAAAAATGTTGGCCCAAGGGCAACAATTCGAAACCATGCACCATGAGCCTTCACAAAACGTTGACTTCAGAGAGATTTCTGATAGTAAAGATTACCTACATCATCTCCCGACTTTCTCAGAAACATGTGCAGAGTATGTTTTCGATAACATCAACTGATATCTGCACTTATGCACTTAGCTCATGTACATGTGAAGTCAATGCACCTGCTTAAATGATACCTGGAGGAAACATGAGCTCCATGCAACAATCAGGCTTTCATATATGACGTGCAATGCGGAACTTGAGTGAGAATTCATTAATGGACGAAAGAGTACGTCTATCAATATCAAAACTCTATTAAAGTAATCTAACAGAATTTGATGGCTTAGTAGCTACAGGACGACTGTTGTAAGGATATAGAGTTTGATAGATACGATAATTGCTTTTCCCACGAGTGTTTTCTTAATGTAAAGTTGGCTCCTGGTTTCATTTAGTGGTGAAAGGCTTTCGTGGCTTCGTAGCTCACGAAGCAGTCGAATCTTTTCGGGATGTTAATGGAACTATATGAAACAAAAAGGAACGTTGTCAGTTACATGATGGTCTTTAGCCACATTTTTTATAACAAGAAGAATAGAGAAGTACGAAAACTGACTCCTCTATTCTATAGGAAGCAAAAGAACTCCTAGGTCTTATCTCCAAAAACTTCAATATCCCTACCTCAGCCACAGAATCCTTGTCCCATCTACCGCTGATGATCATTGTATTATCAGCTGAGTGAAAGGTCTTCCGGGGACTACCAAATTTGATAACAACCGCTTAAAGATTTGGACACGCTGCTCCGATAGGAGAGCGGAAAATTCCGCCGGTCATCACAGTCCGACAACTCGGAAACAGTTGTTCCTAGATTGAGTTTAGAAGTATACATCGCATGGTTCAAGAGCCATGGGTTCGTTTTAACAAAATCTGTGGTATTGGATCAGTCAAGAGGACTAGGATCTTCTTCGATGAAAGATCCTCAAGACCGAGGACCTGCGCTCTGATGTGAAAATTGTTAGAGGCAACCATGCTGGGACAATTCTGTTACCAGGACCTTGCTGCAGTGAACTTACAATACCAGGGGTGTCACTTCTCTCTGTACCCCTTCGGAACACCCTAATTCCGCAAAACCTACGACTAGCAGCCGCGAGCTCTTCTCCTATCTATACCTATGGCTATAGACAGTTAGAAGTGAGTCCCGGACCGCGCCGAACGTCCACTTTAAACCCAGAAGTTTGTGGTTACGAAGAAAGGGTTTGGAGGCTTGATGAAACAGGGTATCTGCAGAGCATCCAATAACTGTTGGTCCCCTCGACTTCATTTGGTCCTTAATCCAAACACCGAATGACGGCATGTGGAGATTATAGGTGTCTGAAGTCTCAGGCAGTTCCAGACCGATATCCCATTCCACTCATCCACGATTTTGCGCAATCGCTCACGTGTTTTTACGACCTTGGATCTAGCCAAGGCGTAACTGCCCCCCCCCCCTCCCTGAAGATATTCCGAAAACCGCTATCTGCACACCTTTCGAACTCTTTGAGTTCACTAGAATGACTTTCGGCTTGTGCAATGCAGCGCAGACTTTTCAGAGGTTCATCCACTCTGTCTTACGAAACTTAAACTTTTGCTTCGTCTACATGGATAATGGCCGCTACCTCTTCAGGATCTGAGCACTTGGAACATTTCGAGTGCATTTTTCAACATCTCCTTGAGGCCGGCTTTCTCCTAAACCTTGAGAAATGCAGGTTCCTCCAAAGGCAGGTAAAATTTCTCACCCACTACGTAACCCCTGACGGTATCCTACCTGACCGAAACAGGGTTGAGGCGATAAAGAGCTTTCGCCTACTAACTACGGTGAAAGGATCTGCGAAAGTTCTTGGGCATATTAAACTTCTACCATCGTTTCTTGCCCAAGGCCGCTCATTTAAACGATCCTGAATAACTACTTGTCTGGGCGCAAAACTAAAGACTCCCGCGAAGTTGCATACGTTTGAGCCGGTCAAACAATAACTTGTTAATGCAAAACTGCTGGCATTTCCTGAGCCAGATACACCCCTAGTTGTATTCGTCAATACCTCAGATACAGCGGTAGGCGCCGCTCTTCACCAACGGGTGAATCAAATCTGGCAACCGTTGAGCTTCTTTTCAAAACAGCTCAACCAAGCTCAACGCAACTACAGCGCCTTCAATCATAAGCTACTCGACGCATACCTCGCCATAAAATACTTCCGTTTTTCCCTTGAGGGCAGTCCGTTCACCGTGTTTACACGCAGCCCCTTACTTTCGCGCTTAAACAAAAGCCCGACAAAGTATCCCCTCATCAACTTCGGCACTTAACTGATATCACCCAGTTTATTTCTGATATCCAACACGTGTCTGAAAAAAAAACAATGTTGTTGCGGACGCTTTGTCTCGAATCTCGGAGGTCAGTCCCCGCCTCCGTCGGCAATCGCAATAGCCAATGCACAAAAAGACGACGCAGAGCTTCACGGCCTGAAAGCAAACTCCAAAAACAAACTGAAGGAGTTTCCTATTTTCGGCTCAAACTCTTATTTACTCTGCAAGACCTCAGATAAAGGATCCAGGCCATTCATTCCGCCCGGTTTTGGCAGGGAAGTATTTAAAGTAACACACGATCTTCCGCATCCAGGCATCAGGACGACGAATCGATTAGTCCCTTATAAATACTTCTGGTCGTTCATGAACAAGAATGTAAACTCTTGGGCCAGACAGTGAGTTGCGTGCCAGAAGTACAAGGTCAACAAGCACGTTCGAAAAGAAATAGGTGTGTTCCTTAGGTCAACCAAGCGCTTCCTCACCATCCATCTCGACATCTTTTCGCAGAATTAAGGAAGCTCCTGGGCTTCAAACGACATAGGGCTCCTGCGTACCATCCAGAGTCCAATGATATGCTGGAACGTTGGCACCGGGTGCTGAAGGCTACCTTAGTGGCTCGCGTCGTGTTCGCGGTCCTTGCCTTTCATCCTCCTCGGCTTCCGAATAGCCTAACGAAAGGAGTTTGCGGCTGGCCCCGCGGAGATGGTGCACCTCCCGCGCCTCGCTGCCGACCCTGTGCTGGACATCAGAGCAGCGCTAGGCGATTCTAGAATGCTGCGTCTGTTCAAGGACGCGGTTTCGAAGCGGCGACCGACTCAGCTTTGCCCAGTGAACCCCCTTTGGCCGCAAATTCTCCTCTGTCGGCGGATTGGAAAGTCGTGGAAAGGTAAGATATCAAGTTGGCAAGAAACTCTCGAAGTGATGGTCGGTGCGGTGGGAGTCAGATACCAGAGCTCCCCAAACACGCTATCAGCTTCTTCTCTTTTGCCCGAACGCCCACTAGCTAAATCCAGGTGGAGGCGCTAATGTTACTCTGGACATCAAATTGTTTCAGAGTCTCAGTGCCATCACACTTCTCATCTGAGAGCTAGAAAAAGCACTTGTTCAACAATGGATAAAGGAAAAGCGGGAGAATTAATCGTTCAGAAGACTCAGGACCGACCCTCTACCACATCTCGAAAACAGATGAACAGAGTTGTTAAGGAATACCAACCACTTTTGGGCACCAATAAACTGAAAGTCTCAAACCCAGTACTTCCTAGGATCAAACGACTCCCAAGCATCCACAAATCAGGCAAGGAGATGAAGGAAATCCTTTCAATAGAAATGTCTCGCTCACATTAGATTACCAAGTGGTTAGTAAAAGAATTCCAGAATATGGAAAAGCAGTTCGAGACTAGATCCATCAAGAGTTCTCCAAGGCTCTTCAATTGATTGGGCAGATCGAAGAAGTCGAAGATTTTGTGTCTTTCGACGTCAAGGCTCTTTTTGCAAGTATCCCCGTCAAAGAAGCGACCGCTTTAGTAGAGGACTGACTTCTTCAACAAGATGAGGATCCACAATGGAGAAGTACGGTAAAGCAATACATGAAGCGTGGAGGAAAACTACTTCACTTTCAGTGGTGAGTATTAGAAACAGCTAAAAGGAATTCTCAATGGGAAACCCCTTTACTCGCTCGTCAGCAAAATATACATGAGCAGCCTGGAAACAACGTTAATTTCGGCAGATCGGCGGAGGAGGAGGTATGTGGACGATATATACGCTATCAACAAAAAAATTATGTAGAAAAAACGTTTAATTTCCTCAATAAAGTAGACCTGGAAACCTACAGAGAACCGACGGACATCAAACGAGTTATCCCCAGCACTTCAAACCGCGTTTATCAGCCCTTCTTCCCATTTCCTCAGGGAGAATAATGAAAGAGAAAAGCATATTTTTGATGTCGGTAAACTAAATGGTTAAGCTGACCACACCAGCAACAGGAACAAGCAACTCAAAACCCTTCTAGGATCGACCAAAGACCTAACCGATCAAATGACCAAGTCAGCGATATACCAAATTTCCTGGGCTGATTGCAGGAAAGCATTCATCGGACAAACCAGGAGGTGCGTATTAGGCAACACCTAATCTTGCCCTGTAAATTAAGACCAGCGATTCGTCCTCCTGTCCCACAGTAGTGGTGATTGATTTCGATTGTGACTTTCGTTTGTCTCCTTTCTTGGGCTGTAAACTCTGGAACTATACTATTTGGTCTCTGAAGGAGCTCCCGTTCCGTTCCTCCTCCCGTTCAAATTTAGTTTCAAGCTCACATATCAGCATCTCCCTACGTCTTCGTATTTTCGACCTATTTGCAAACTCATGTTGTCACATAATCTTATGCAATCTGATCCTAAACAAGTATCCCCAAATGATACCGCATGTCGTTACTCGTAGCACAACCATCAACATTTGTATGACTTTACGACCTTCATTTTCCGAAACGTTGGACACATATCTTGCAGAAGATTCCGCCGTCGTGCCACATAAAACTAAACCATGCAACTTTTGGCCGTTAAATCATCCCAGCTTCCTCTTTGGTTCTGGTCTTTTAGGTTAATTGTTGCCTGCCAGGTATGCTCACCCTACTTAGTCATTTCTTCGTTCTGTTTCATACCTTCTCGCATGGCCTCCTCCTGTCATTTTACACCTTCGTTTATGACCTCTCCACGGTCTACTGCATCTCGGCAGATTCGCTCCTCCTCTTTAGTCACCTCCTGACTGATCACTTCTTGTGATTTTCGAATATCCTGACTGGACTGCAACTTGTCAACTTCCTCCTGCCGCTTGCAACTTCTTGCACCATCGGCTTTGAATTCTCATTGAGGTTCGCATGCTGAATTACTTCATTATGTATACTCACTTTTGGACACATCGGCTTTCCATCCTGCCGCTCAATAGTCCAGAGGTTCTTCAGGGGAATCCCCCAATCGATTTGTAGTTTTTGCTATCTGTTCTACTACTTCAGGAGTGCCTTCATACTGCGATTTTTCATTCCCTCGGCACGGTACTTCCTGAGCCCTTTTTTATGTTCTTCGGCTGGACGTCTTACCCATTCCTCATGTCGTCTTCTAGATTCTTCCCGTTGCTTTCTAAATAATTCTTCCGATCTATATATAGCTTGCATTAGAACTGCTATGTTGTTGTTGTTTACCGTGGATTTTCCAGCTATTTCCTCGCGACTCTCAACAGACTTTGTAGGCTCACACTGGAATTCACGTTCCTCGACATTAATAACTCGCGACTCCAAAGCTCCACGAAATCTCTTCTGCATTCCCGTCGTAGGGAGCTCTAACGCTACCAGCCCCTTGTTAGTTGCTCCACTTTCAAACCTTCGAATTTAACCATCCTGGCCTACGCAATTCCATCGCTGTCACCAATTGTTACGTTCTTGCTTTATGGTCTGGAAGGAACTGTCGCGAATCGGGTGCTCTCAGAACATTTACCTTCAAAGGACTTCCTTGGCTTCTATTCTACCAGGAACACCTTGTGGCTCAGATTGCTAGACTCCTTGGGAATGCAGAACCAACCCCTAAAAACTTTACCAAAAAAAAAGCTCGAAGAACGAAGAAAGGGAACTTGATACCGATTTCAATCAGTAAAGCATCCCCAATGTACTCCTCAAAATATAGGACAAAAATCAGTGTCATGGTATTCAGATCTGTCACATCAAATAATGAAAACAGAAAACTATTCTCGTTGACAAAAGAAACATCTAAAAACCGCCCCCAACACCATCATTACTAGCCTTCAATATCCTCTTCCAATTAAAACCCATTCATTCAAAAAACAACACTCAACAATTTACTAATTACATTCCGAACAACCGAACCAGGCACCTATTTGAAAAAGTTGAATCACTTACCGCACAACTCACTAATAAATCGCGTTAATCCTTTATTCAATTGTACTCATAAAAACACCCCCACCCCCCTACAAATTGGTATCCCGTGAAGGACTTATGCCATTGCCAATTGCTGCATAGGAAAAGACCACGTGGTCTGTGCTTTCTCCGTTTTCATGCCGGAATGCCGAATAATATTGGGGGCACGTATGTGTTTGTAAAGGGGGTTGGAAGAAAGATTCGTGTTTAAGGCGCAGGATACATTCGGCTCTGCAAAAGGGGCATTGGGAAATTTATACCAGTTGAGTTAGTGTAGAGGGGGAATTACCTGGAATTGAGGCGATTGTGTTTGAAAGGCAACATTTTGGGGTTGAGTTAGTATAAGTTGGTATTTGGAATAATTCAGGCGGTCAGTCTCTCAGCCTTTTCCGGTTTAGTTAGAAATATTTCAAGGGAAAAGGGTATCTAAAAGAACCTGATTACCTGAAAGCTTAAAGGGACATTTGTGGTGAGTCCATTGACAACTCTAAAATTTCAAGTTTCGCCCACATTGGGCGCCAATAATGGAAAGTGAAATTCTTAGGTTTCCTGGCTGATAAATGCTTATTATTTTAAAAACAAACCCATCAATGGATAGAAATTCTTAAGCATGTGACTACCAATTGCTTTCACCATACCGTTAGCTCCGGGAATATCGATGCAAGAAATAATGAAGCTACAAGTTATGACAATATTGATAGAAATGTTCCTTTTGCCATTCATAATTTTTATTCTTTCGAATGACCGTAACCCACATTGGGCGCTAAAAATAGAAAGAGAGTAAAATGGGAAACTGCAATTATTATATTCAAAAGTACAAAATTTTCATCAACATTTACTTACGACACGTCTAGCAGATACTCTAATCTGAGAAAATCTGACAAACACTTCGGTGTGAAAACCAGCTGCTGGCATGAAACACCGAAGTACCAGGGAATAAGCAACAAATTAAGAAAGGGCAAAAATTCTATCGCAGGCTGTCAACTTTTCTAAAAATCAACAAAGGAGCCAGCCCCTTCGGACCCTGGTCGGGTAGTGTGCATTGAACCGGTCTTAGTAGACCGCGTTGCCTTGAGCGAGCGCTGAATCGTCCGTGAATTCCGGGATCGGCTAAGCGTAGGTCAGGCCTCAGGGAACTGGGGTAGGGGCTGTGTCCCCGAGGGTAAACCCGTTCCTGACTATTGCGGCCGGCAACTCGAACTCTTCCGAAAGAAAGTCCAGTCAGAATCGTTAGTCCTGAGCAGATGGATTCGGGCACAAACCGAGTCCAAATGCAGTCGACCGTCCTAGCTAGAGCCGAAGAATGAAGGCTCATCAGGAAATGCGTGGCAGTGGTGAAATGAGACTTTATGAAAGTAGTTTCCAGAGCCCAAAAAAAAAGGTGAAGAAGGAAGAAGAAAACAACTGAGTTCGTCGCCAGAAACACGTCTCTCCAAAGACAAGGAGGCTGCAAATCAAAATCCAGGAGCAGAAAAGGCGTGGAAATGAAAGGACTAGACCGTCGGCTCTGCTCATTAAGCTGACGGAGAGCAAGACATTTGCGGAAGTCCTTCGTGAAATCCGCTACGGGACGAGGCCCGAACACAACGGAACAGAGGTGTCTTCCATACAGGAAACGAAGAATGGCGGAGTCCTCGTCGAACTGGACTCAAAGACGACTGGCAAGAGTACGTTCTGCGAAGCGGTCGAAAGGTTAGTTGGGGGGAACGCTCTTGTTTCCAGTCTAGAGCCCATGAGCTCTCTAAAAATCCGGGAGGTTGACTGCTTCATGGAACAGGTCGAATTGGGACGGCTTTCGTCAGAAGCTTTATGCAGACACAGGGGAGCTCTCTCCAGACAACATTGTCAGAGAGATACTGGGGAGCGCTGGCAACTGAAGTCGTGTTGGGCATTATGTTCGGGCTTTTCTGTTGCGAAGAAGATTGAACTCTACCGGCCGAGCGACCGGATGACAAGGAGTTCCCTAAACTAACAACTCCCTTCCTCCTCTCCTCTGCCGTTGGTGAAAGGGATTCCCTGAGTTGAAAGCTCCCAAAGCCGGGAGAGCGGGAGGGCTAGCCCGAAGTGATATGTCATAAAATTCCAGGCTAGTTCCCTGATGAGAGGGAGGTGCTTAGTTGGTAGTTTGACAGCGTACTGTTGCGAGAATCCAACACTCTGTACGAAAACGCATTCACCTGCCCTACTCCAAATATTGTACTGTAGATATAGATGCCGTTAAAAAGATTACAATGAGTTGTACCTCTTATCCTAAAGACTTATTCTATTCTAAACATTCTGCCCCGCCAAGAACCACTAGTTCTTCTATTTATCGGGGTTATATCAAGATTCAGGAGATGTTCAGGCTGATGAAGTTGACTGGTAGATCTATGACTTGCAGAATTTACAAAGGAGTGCAGTGATGATGATGCTGGTAATCAGGGACCCAAACCCAAGGCGGGCTCCTAATACGATAGTCTGATGCCTCAGATGATGCCAATGATGCCTGATGTTGGGTCTCCTCGATAAAGTTGTCGTCTCGTTTGAGAATTATCTTTAATGGTGCGAACACAACTGTCGTATTGATTGTGTCAAGTTGTTGGATGACAACGGGTTTTATTTAGGTGTACTGAACCACAACGTTGTCGAGGACGGTGGGAGATACTCGCAGCATAACAGTAGAGCTCTTCAGACTGCAATGTGGGTCCATTTCCAAAATGCCAGTGCTTCTGAGTTGCTAATCTTGTCTTTGTCCCTTACAAGTGAGGACGACAGGTTTCGTGGTGGAAATAATAAACAGTCAAGTGTTGAGTCGTCCTAACCATTTCCACAATATGTTCTTGACGTGAATGATGTGTTGGGGACAAGGTATCTTGTTGAACCTGTTATAGATCTCGTCCAAGATGCAGTTCGGAAGGTCACCTAAGCCTCACAAAATGGTCACTGAACAATAAAATTCATCCCCTTAATGTCTCCCGCACTGGTTGAATTGTTCCGGTCTCACCATGTACTGTGGTCGTACCTCACTCCGAGATCATTTTGAGCGATGTCGGGAGCTGAGAAGTTTCTATTTCCTAAATTGTGTGGAACTCCAGTGAAGTGCATGAGCTCGAATTTGTTTTGCTCAAGGATATGAAACCAACCGGAATTCCGGAACTATGATTAGTTCAGATTCCCTAAGAGTCCGCGCCGACTCCTCGATTTAACGCGGTTTAATTGCATCGATAGTCATGTTAACTTCTTGTTCCAGCTGAGTGATGAGTTCCGTACACCGTATGTCTGGGTGTAGTTGTAGACCTTCCTTACAGAAGTTGAACATATTCTTATATATTTGTCGAGTGTGCTCCAGTTCAGACACGATGACGTTCAACCGGAATTGTCTTTTTATTAGTCGAACGTGACCCAAATGCTCGACGTATATCCCTGGTTCAGGGTCTTTGATGGTGTAGTTGCTTTTTGCTCCCATAACACAAACTAGCAAAATGGCTAAGTTGATCATCAGTTTGGAGAATTTGGATGTCTTTCCCACAGGCCGGGATTCTTGTTTCATTTTCTGTCAATTCGGACGGATGCCAATGTCAGCCACCGTTGGATCTACTTCACATTCACCATTGCTTGGCAGTGGACAAATTTTCAAAATAGATCGTTTGATGATATTATTCTCGGTTTTCAGCGTCACGACCCTAGTCAGTCCATCATTTCCAGGGTGAACTGCCACAATTCTTCCTAGAGGCCATTGAGGACTAGATCATTCACATTTATTTTGTTATACTCACTAAACCATTTTGCTCGTTGCTGCAACTGCATCAAATACTCAAGACTCTATCGCTGCCAGAAGTGTTCCTTAAATCCTTGTATTAGTTTCCATTTTTTCGTCACATTATCCTTTGTATCTCCGTCCGGCAACTTAAATAGAGTAGAGTCAAGAAGTGCCCAGGAGTCAAAGCGGAAAGATCATGTGGATCAATATTCACTGGAGTCAAGGGCATCGAATTAATCCATGCTTCAATCTGTGCCAACAGTGTGAACATTTCTTCCAAGTTTAGCAAGTGGACACCGATGCTTTTGACCAAATGAAGCTTCATACTTTTGACTGCTGCCTCCCAAATCCCTCCAAAATGGGGACTCCACGGTTGAATAAATTTCCAGTTGATGTTGTTTGCAGCTAGTTTTCCTTGTGCTTCCTCAATCATCTTTCTTGCCACCTCACGCAACAGTTTGTCAGCCCTCCTGTGGATGTGACTCACGCTATTACCGACAAACAACTTCCACTTTGCCGTTGGACTTTGAAGCCATTGTAGGACGATCATTAAGTCCTCCAGTAATAGGCACTTATATTAGTCCAACCGTGGACTTCTAATGTGGTTGCCATCAAGCGACACAACATCACCGCGCTGCACAGTTCCAAGCGCGGGATTGATTGTAGTTTCAACGGGGCAACCTTGGAGTTTGATGTCACGAGACTAACTGTGTGGTGGAGCCATCCGGTTCTTCAACGTGCACGTAAATGACCGACGCATCACAAAATCCATGAACTTGTATGAGGACTGAACTGTCGCAGTTTAATCACCTTGGAATTGAATTCGCTTGTAGAACTGGTAGCTGTAACCGGAATGTTCTGCATCGAGTTCCTTTTCTACTCATTACCATCATCAACGACGCAACAACCGGTATCCGGTCTAGGCCTAGAACTCCAAACCTCCCCCCCCCCCCCCCCCGTCAAGGTGCAACAATTTGATATCCCTAAAAGCTGTATGGCGTCCTGACCTACGCCATCGCTCCATCTCAGGTAGGGTCTGCCTCGTCTTCTTTTTTTTCTGGTTCATCCCAATTCGTTTGATGTAGCCACAATTGCTGGACCCACATTTTGCCTACGACGATACATGGTTGCAACCATCCCTTCTGGTCGAATAACCTTAATGTCTTGACATGGTCGTTCTCATCGATGTTTAGGGGCGCATTTGTTTCCTGGTCAGAAAGAAGAGTAGATTCCCGCAAATCATTGTGATTTACTACCCCATTTTCGCAAATTAAGACCTCCTTTTAGTAACACTTTTATGAGGTCCTACTGAAGTGCCTGCGTTTCCCTGAGAGTATCCCTGCCGGTTAGGATATTATCCGCGTAGAAGTCCTCTTTCAGCACTCAACAAGCTTCAGGATGGCGCAGGTTTTCGTCGTCTGCCAGTTGATGAAGAGTCCGGATTGCCAAGTAAGGAGCGCTAGCGGTGCCATACGTCACTGTAGTTAATTTAAAGTGTTTAAGGGGTTCAGATGGATGGCTTCTCCACAAAATTCGCTTTTGATCCTGCAGGTGTACCATTACTTGGCCGTACACCTTCTCTATATCAGCTGTGATATGTCCTCCACTTCATCAGTATCCGCATGATACTGTTCTAGATACTTGGACCAATGGGTAACGTGTCATTGAGCCATTTGCTTGATGGTGTTAACTGAGAGGTGTTGAACAGGACTCGCAATTTTGTAGTTGTACTATCATCTTTGCACACAGCGTGGTGTAACCGAGGTTTAAGTATTCTTCCATGAATGCTATGTACTGACATCTCAAGGATTCGTTGTTAGTCAGCCGTTTCTCCAATTGTGCAAATCGAATATGCGCCTTCTGAATAAAATTGCACAAGGTTGTCCCGGGCTCAGCGTCCTGCTTGAACGGAAGTCGGACAACGTACCTCCCATTGTTGTCTCGTCTGGTGGTGTGACGATACCATTCAATGGCTACTTTCTCGTCAGTCGTCACAGGTTATTCAGTGTGTACTTCATTGATTTCCAAAAATTGTTTAACCAGTTTGCCAGTAGTGTCTTCCGTGGCTATCAATGAATGTATGCTCGGTTGAGTGGTTTGCGAAAAAGTTTGACCAAGCAAAACCCATCCGAATCTTGTGTTCATTGCACAGGGAGATCCTCTCCTGAATTCTGGTAGCATGATTTCACTGGAGATATCAGTCCCTAGTAGAATGTCGATCCGTCCTGGGGTCTGTGGGGTCAGCTAAATTTTGACAGATAGCGTCATTGGAGGTTTAACTAGTGCCCCGACTGCTGAACATAAGTTAGTAATATTCGGTAATACTAGATCTGGTATACTGATTGTGGAGTCGTCAGTTTTTGATTTTATTGTCAACTCCACACTGCCTTTAATTTGTAAACTAGGATTCACTCCTACTCCCCATAATTGGACCTTTGCATATCGCCTTCGTAATCTTAATAACTGAACAGCCGACTCTGTTGTGAAGCTTCGTTGCGACCCGGAATCTATCAGAGCTCGTAACGTTACCAAATGGCCCCAAAAGTTTTGCACCCTAACTCGAGCTGTCAGTAGCAGTATCTGAGGCTGGGTCGCATTCTCCGCCAACAATGATTGGGTCCTTGGGAAGAATGGCTTGGCGTCGGCTACCAACTTCTTTGAGTCGCTCGTTGTACCATCACTGTGTAGCGAACAATGGTGTTTCTTTGAAAATACACGACACTTACCACATGATGGGCACTAATTGATGCCATGTCCTTTCTTCAAACAGTTGTAGCATAGGCTCTGATTCTTCGCTACCTTGCTCCGTTGCTGCGAATCCATTCCCTTGAATTTGTCGCAAGGAGCCAAATAGTGTTCCTTTCCGCAAATGTTGCACGTTGTCGATGTCGTCACTGTTAACATTTCAATTTTAGCTAGTTTCCGAGGAATGTACAATGCTTCTAATATCCTGAACCGACTCGTCTTAAAAACCTTTAAGTTGGGTAAGTCTGCGCTTGCCCTCAAAGACGTTTCACACTATCGCCGAGGCTGTTGGTCTAATTTCTGGCTTGTTGAGTAGATTATTAACAAGTCCCAATGAACCGTGTTGACACCGATGCTGTTCATGTTGGCAATGAACTCTGCAGTGACATCCATTATTTGTATGATGAAGGAATCACATTCTTCCTTAGTCACCGGCAGTTTGTGGAATTTATGCAAGTAATCCCATGCCATTGTCCTCTTGCTGTCAAATCGCTCCTGCTCACGTCGAGGTGTTGAATCACTCTCGCAGCCTCACCTTCCAGATGCGTCTTTAGGTACTGTAGCTTTTCAACCGTAAATAACGATTCGTTGGGGTGAATCAACATTAACATGTCGTAGAACATGCGCCAGTCGCTGTAAGCCCATTAAACTTCGGTCGGGGGGGATGTCTGGAATTCCTTATTAAGGCAGGCCTAGACCTAATACCGGTTGTTGCGCCGTTGATGATGATTCCCCATAATAGCAACATTGAACGGAAATACTTTGAGAAGAAGGTGAACTATGAGCCACTGGCTCGGGAAATCAAAAAAATTTGGCATCTCGAGCGGGTGGTTGTGGTCCCATAATATTGTCAGCTACAGGTATTGTACTTAAATCCCTTACGGCTTCCCTTGATGTCCAGGGACTCTCACACAGTCTGGTTCAAACCATGCAGAAGTACACCATTCTGTATACATGCTCGATGTTGTAGAGAGTCCTCGACGGATTCTCCCATTGGCCTACCACTGGCCACTACCACCAGCGCCCCTTTAGTTTTTAAGTAGGTAGGATCGTCCGAACCTAAATGCTTGGCACTTGATGCTAGTATTAGGTAAAATCCGGCATCTGCGGAGATTGTGACAACTCGGGAATAATTAATACCAAATTAGGTAATTCGCGCCAATTCTTGATTTAAAATCTGAACTCGACTTTATGAAATAATATCCTCCTTTCATGGAGCTAGAAGTTATGACAATATTGATAGAAACGCTCTTTTTGTCATTCATAATGTTCACTCCTTCGAATGATCTTAGCCCACATTGGGCGCCAAAAATAGAAAGAGAATAAAAAGGAAAACTACAGCTACTATACCAAAAGTACAAAGTTTTCGTTCATATTTACATGCGACATATCAAGGAGATACTCTGACCTGAGGCAATCTGACAAACACGTCGTTTTAAGGACCAACTGCTTGCATGAAACACAGAAGTACCAAGAAATAAGGAACAAATTAAAAACAGGCAAAAATTCTATCGCAGGCTATGCTATGGCAGAAAATTCATGATCCCGTGGGGGCCACTCCTCCAACTACTTATAAGGACTCAAAAGACGCCTCCAAAAATTGAAAATAGCGCGGAACCGGACACAGTCCCCGACATAGGGGCTCCCCACAACCATGTGCATTGAATTTAACTTCACTATTGGCGCTCAAATACTAAACTACTAAGACAAGAAAATCAATATCTTCATTTTTATATTTGGCGCCCAATGTGGGTGAAAATTATTCCAACTATCTCCCATCAGTTTAATAAGAGCTCTACTACCGATACCAATAATACCTCTGCACTCCACACGACCGCTTTCAGTAGATTAGAAAATTCAGTCAAATTTAACTTCAAATTCGTCCTGAACGATTTCTCCATTGCATATTACTTGAAAGTTGGGAACAGGGACTATGAGTGTGTGTGGTGGGGGAGAAGCTGCAGCTTTTGAGCACTCAGGCCGTGTTGGCCCATTGCACTCGCCACCCCCATCTAACGAAATATCCCCGATTCGTTAACGTATGATCGTATGATACTACCCGTCGCAACTGGAGAACATCAGCACCAAAGATCTGATGCCTGATGCGTCCATAGGCCGAGCATTCACATAGGAAATGGTCCGTGGATCCCGTTTCCTAATTACAGGAGGGACACAAATCAACTTGAATAGTTACGGCAAGCTCTCCTGCTTTCCGACAGGATAAACTTTACGGCACGCATGTTCAGTTCTGAGGAGAAAAGTTTGGTGTGTCGAGCAGCATTTAGGCTCTGTCACCTGTCATTGTGGTAACTTGTTCCCAGTTTTTGAAGACCGACTTAGCCAATGCTACTGGTACTCCAATTCCTGGTTCCGGCCCCTGCATGGGGGAGATTGACCCCTCTATCGCTGAAGCATCCAAGATTTCATTTCCCTCTACGCCACAGTGACCAGGTATCCACCGTATTAATCTAGAGATAGAATTCAAACGGTTTCTGCGTTCCTGACCGATTTTCGAGGTGATCGAAGGACTACTCAACGTCCTCAATGCAACTTTGCTATCACAACAGATCGCAATGCGCCTGCCCATCAACCGCTCGTTAATCACCCAGTTTGCCGCCCTTAGGATCGCATAAACTTCGGCTTTGCATATTGTCCCAAAGGAAAAGCCCCCTTCTCGTTTTTATTCAAAAGGTAGACTCCGGCTCCAGAACCCTGTTCTGTTTCTGAGCCATCGGTGCCTACCACGCATTCCTCTGGGACTTCCCAGTTCTTTCTAGATTTGAGGGTAACTTCATATCTCATCTCAGGGAGGCAAAATCCAACCAGTTTTAACCTTTTTGTGAATAATACCATTGTGATTTTATTTGGTTTAACTGAAAGACCATGTCAGAGGCACCAACTGTCTATTAAATCAACGGCACGTCGTATATTTCTACACACTTCCAAGATCCCCATCAACAGCAAGCACAGTCACGTCATCAGCATAAGCTTGAGCGTGTATTGACAAATTTTGCAGTTCGCATAGTAGTGAGTCGATCAGCATGCTCCACAGAAGTGGCAAAAGCACACCTCCTTGGGAGCAGCCTTTCGTTGCTTCTGCTGTTAGATAGCGATCGACACCCACCTCAGCGCACAGCAACCTCTGCGTTAGCAGAGCATGGATCCACTTAATTATAGCATCATCAACACCATGCGCTCTGATGGCATCACAAAGTTTTTGAAAAGGCATACAGTGAAACCCCCCCTCAATATCCACAAACGCCCCCATCGCGTACTCACCATTCAAAGTTGCATCCTCTAGCTTTGTAACCAAAGAATGAAGAGCGAACTCACAGAACTTTCCACGCTGGTGAACGTGTTGGTTTTCATTAAGTGGGTGCGACTTAAGTTCTTTTCCACGAATGTGACGCTCACCAGTCTCTCCAAACCTTTCAGCAAGAATGAAGTCAAGTTGATCTGTCTGAAATTCTTTGGGTTAGAATAGTCATCTTTCCCAGGTTTCGGTATGAAGACTACTTTAACCTTTTGCCAAGAAAAATATTTCTTAGAGATTGTTCTAAGTGCTCCCCCCTTTAGCACTACTGGATAGATGCCATCCGTGCCAGGTGCTCTCACCTTTTCATGGCAAACAACCGCTTTCCCCTTGCAGCACTTGGGTGTTGAAAGGATTGCAAGAACCGTCAACTCTCCCCCTGCCACTTCCCTTACCCGTTCTCCCAGATGGTGTACTTCCAGAATCCAGTCTGGAGCTCATGAAAGTACTATCGGGTTTTCTAAGAGAGTCCACCTTGGCCGACTCTTCTCTTTTAAGAAGTCTGCACAGCCTTGAGGTATCTCTTTCGCCTTCCAGTTCCTCACAGTATACTCTAAATGAGTCTTGTTTCAAACACTTAACGAGTCTCTTATTTTCACGCTGTGAGTTCCCGAAATTTAACCAGTCTTCGTTCTGACACCTTTTGTAAGCACGGTTCAGAAGTCGCCTGAGTTTTTGCAGTTCCAGGTTCCACCAAGAAACCGTTTTACCGCTTTTGCCTCTGGAAATAGGACAAGCCTCTTCATAGCACTCTAAAAGGGTGCAGTTCAGAGTTTCCAATTCATCTTCCAACACCAAAGGAGTCCTTAGTCGCCTAGAGAACTGTACTTTATTGCCAAGAAATTCATTGAACTTTGTCTATTCCGTTTTCCTAGGGTTCCGTCTTTGTACTGCAGACTGTTCGCCCACAATAGTCAGATTGAATTATAGGTATCGGTGGTCTGACAGTGAGACCTCGTCTAGCACTCGCCAGTGTGTAATCAACTCTAACACTTTTGAGGTACAGATTGTTAGGTCAATTTCTTCGCTTCTTCTCGGTCCCACGAACGTATAGGCGCACCCTACGTTTGCAGTCATAAGACCAGCTGGTGGAGGATACACAAAATCATAGGGTAAATAAGCAGCGGCAATTATGATGCTTTTTCTCTCGAAATTTATCTGATATTGTACGATGACCGTTACTAAATCCTGAGAACAGGACTGTCTCAGCATGGTTTCCTCTAACCGTCTTGACATCAGGACACAAGCTCTCGGGTTTATGGACCTTTCATCGTAGAAGATCCTAGCCCCCTTTACTGATCCGATGCCACAGATTCTGTTAAATCGAACCCACGGCTCTTGCACCAAAATGTAGGGAAAGTCCTGCAGCTTTGTCAGCCTCGCTTCAATAGATAGGAGGAGGCTTTGGCATGTTGCAGGTTGATTTGACAAATCTCCCTATTTTTCGACATAAACTTAGTCTAATCTGCTATGGAAAACAGTTAGAAGGGTATGCCGCGGTTCGTGTGTGATGGGGTTTCCCTTACACCGTACCGCCATAGACTGGATCCCCTCGTGTTTGATTTCTCTGAGAAAAGCCGCACTTGGAGGTACCGCAGTTTCCATGTCCTCATCCATGAAAAATCTCATCCCATCCCGAAGAGCATTCGTCTGTGGAAACACTTAGTACCTTGACTGGTTTATGGTGTCCGGTTTGCATAGATTCGATGACTCGAGCTGGCATCAAGTCAGTTCCGTTCAAGTCTCTGGCTTCCCTTTCTTCCGCTGGTTCCTTGGAGGGGGTAGGAGAAGTTAGAATTCACTCTGTAGTCCTTTCACCAGCGCAAACCCCCATATGGGGTTTTTGCCCCTGTATGCACTATCCTCCGCGCGCAGCTCCATTATGGGAGAACACACCAAAAATGCTGCAATTTGTGTGAGTCGAAGACCATCATTGTTCTTCGCTCCCAAAATAGAGATGATGCTCTACACTGACTTAACTGACTGAAATTCAGTTTATCTAGGAAAAAATGGAGCACCACACGGTGACTTCCTCTGAGCACATTCAGGCTCTTTTGGTTCAGTTCGAATACCAAACTGAAACCCTCCACGTTTGTAGATTTATCCTTCCTGGCAATCATGAATTTTACCCTTCAGTGTCCAAAGTCCATGCCCGGGTCCTATTCACCCAGTATGCGGATAATGTCCTCTGCCATCGAGGAATCGGTAACCAACATCCAACATATTCTACCCTGCGTAGCTCAGTCTTCACAATAGTGAATTTGGGCCGACCGCCGGAACTCAAAGCCGAGATTGCTTGCTGGGGCCACTTTAAGGCAGCCTCGTCAGTGCACTCCGATTGGAGAAGCCCATCGCGAAAACGTACGTCCAGTGTGGATCTCACCAGGGTTTCCAATTTATCCCCACTTTCTGCCGGAGATTCCGCTTCCTTGCGTCCGATTTCTCTGAACGTTACCGCTCCTAGTGGTACAGACACGTCCATGTCCTTGTTCCCAAGGTGCTTCATCTTCCTTCGCGGTGCCCTCTTCTGCTGCCGGCTTGGGGCTTTTCCAGGTTCATGGTTTCCAAGCCGCTTGGATCCATTTTCACACACCGGCGTTAAACCAGTAGCGTCCACGTCACCAGCTTCCCGTTCTTCCGCTCCTCCCGGTAAGGATGAAGGAGAAGGTTCTGACAGGCAGGATTCAGTTCCCTTCTGCCGGGCCTTCCTCTTCCGTTTGTGAGTAGATTTGGGCTGTAGTACCGCGGACGGGCCGGCCGTAATCGGATTTCCAGTTTCTCCCAATTTGAGAGTTTCCGTACTTTCCTTTCTGGCTAACTTCGCCGTAGGCACTAAATGCAAGCTTTCCACTGAGTCGGAAAGATGCCTTCTACAGACTTGTCTATAGAGGGGTATGAATGTGGTGAGGCCTCCAAAGACCGCGCCTTGGCAGCAACATTATTGCTCATGGTCGCGGGTGGATTCGAAGTCTGTGACTTCTTACCACTTGGAGAGTTTATATCCTTCGTTTCGATATTCATATTTTGGACACCCTTAGTGTAGTAGTGAACTACTACAGGATCCCCCACCACGACAAGGTCGTGTCCGAGGGGGAGGAGATACTCTGACCTGAGGCAATCTCACAAACACTTCGTATTAAGGACCAGCTGCTTGCATGAAACACGAAAGTACCAAGATAAAGGAACAAATTAAGAAAGGACAAAAATTCTATCGCAGGCTATGCTATGGCAGAAAATTCATGATCCAGTCCGGGCCACTCCTCTAACTACTAACCATTGAATTCGGCGTTAAAATACTAAACTACTAAGATAAGAAAACCAAAAAGTTCAAATCAATATTTAGCGCCCAATGTGGGTAAAAACTACTCCAACTAGTTTTATAAGGTTATGTACCAACAATAGCACAGCTTCGCACGACCGCATTCAGTAGGGTAGGTAGGTAGGTATCAGCGCCGCTCCGAGGAGCCCAATTAACGCTGTGGTGTGCCGTTTTGATGCCATAAATTCCTAAGACCGTGACTGCCGGCTCCGATCTTCAGAGCCAGCCCGGAAGGAAAGCAGCTCTCCCACCCTGCAGCCAGAAATCTCTCTGAGGTCCCCAAAGAATAGTGTGCACAGTGACTGTAGCCTGACTCTAGCTAAAACTGGGCAATCATAGAAAAAGTGCATCAGGGTTTCCCTTCCTTCTCCGCAGCTTCGGCAATGCGAATTGTAGGGTTTGCCGAACCTGGCGGCATGGTCCCCATCTTAAATGCATTTGCACACGTCTGGCACAGGAGCTCTCGTGATAGGGCTATATTATAAGTGGGCCAAATTCTCCTTGACTTGGCACAGCTCGTAAGTCTTCGCTATCTAAGGCCCGCGCATTCAATAAATTAGGCAATTTACCTCTTCTTCGTCCTGGATTCGTCCTGAACGATTTAAAGATTTCCTGATGCGCTCTTTAGATCGAGGTCACGTCTTTCAAGTCTCAAATGACAGGATTAAATTATCGAACACTTCCAAAATCCCCAATCACTCGCCTAGCACCCAAAACAGTATCCATATCAAATCACCTCAACTCTATCTCATATAGTTTTTGATATCAAAAACCCAACTAGTTTATGCAAATCAAGTTTAATTTCGAGTCAATGTACAACTCCCAGAACTTGTTCTCCTTTTGCAATGGCTTTAACAAGCACACAATCCAACATGCCTATCACTTTGATCCTATATGCATGCATGTCCTATTTTGTGTATCGTGTGCATTATTTGATTGTTGTCTCTTCGACCGGGACCGAAAAGCAAGCGAGTGCTCATTTCATCAAGTCCCAGTGAGCATATCAAAAGGATTCTCCCTAAAAGATAGCCAAGTCGAATGAGTGTGAATGAGCTGTAGCGTTGGCGTAGGCCAAGTCCGAAACAAATCCATTCGGGACTAGAACTAATTTTCGACCCATTCATCCCCAATACGCTTTGGATCCTTATAGAGTGGCGCTCCCATCCTGAACTCGTCCGGGGGTGTAGTCCCTGAAATTCACCTGTTTACTAAATCCGGACAATGTTATTATCTAAGAACATCACCCAGTAGTGGTTGTTGTTGGTTAGTTAGTTAAGCATGCATACCTTTTGCTTGCATACAAGAATCCTATATGCATACGCGCAGGCATAGCGCCTGATCCCAGGACATAATGTATTACTACCCCAGAAATGGTGTATTTGATCGGTTACTGTGTGATAGTTTCCAGTCCGCACGTTGGGGCTGTTGGTCACTCAATTCCTGTGATGTGGTTTTCTGCTTTACATCCTCCACAACTCAAGCATGTGACAATTTCAAAAATAAATCTGAGAGGATACTCTCCTGTTTCGGTTGTGTTTTGGCTTTGTTACAACAGCTCAGCAAGTGAATGAAAATCGAGTGTGAATTTCACCTGAACGTATCCTTGCACATCACAAGGCGGATTGTTATCGGGGTTGTGTTGGTTTGCGAAGTGATTAATTACCTCTTAAGGGTGCTTTGCCTTGGACATTCATTTAAGCTCCATTTGAACCCTTCGTTATGCACAATTGTAGGTAAACCTCCTGTTACGCTAGCAAGAAAGTTGGACTTTGTGTTGACTCAACTCCCTCACTCCAGTGTGGAATGAAAGTTATCAGAAGCCCTTTGACTCGCATCCTCTCCTAGGAAACTGGGCTCATTTACGGGGTTACTTTTTGAGCTTCCGAAGTTTCTCGATAAAGTGACTGCAGAGTATGTGGCGAGCTGCATCGAGTCTCATGTGATTCACATTACCCTGAAATGGTTTTCCATGTTACACTCAGCATTTACTAGTAACGGATCCGTTTAATCTGAAAGTAAAGCAATGCAATGCAGAGTGCACCGCAAAAAGGCTTCATTAAATTGAAACTGAACTGGATCCTATTTGCAATAAGCATAACAGAAAATCAGGAATTTTACCCGAGAACTATGAAAGGTTTTGTTGTTCCCTTCTTATTATCTTTGAGAGTTTTGCACTTTTAGGGCATGGCATTAAATTCGTGAGTGTGTGTGTATATTGAAAGGAAGAGGTAACGTTCTGCCCCCTCCCCCGTCAACTGTTTCCAATAGTCCTAACCAAGACAACCTGTGAGCTGCGCTCGGATGGAGGTGGAAACCTTAGAAAGACGCTACTGCGCCAGGTTGCAGCAGTATGTGGGATTCGCACCCACTAAAACCACCCCCACTCTTCCGCCCCTCCCCGCGGGACCACCGTGAAGTATTACCTCACGGGGGAGGCTCTGGTTCGCTATACCAACTCGTCCATGTCGCGTCTCAGTCGCGCCGCCTTCCGAGCTCGATCCAACTCCAGGAGTTTCATCTGCACCACGGCTACTGCCTCATTTACCGCCATCCAGTTTTCCTCCGACTTCAGCATCTCTGCAGCATCTGTCCCTTGAAACTCAGCTTGGCATCGATCATCACCCCCAGGTATTTGACAACCGATTTTAAGACGACCTCATGATTACCAACCTGGATGGTAACCGTGTTGTTCTTCCTATGGTTGGTAATGAGGACCGCCTCCGTCTTTTCGTCCGCCAGGTCCAGCTTAGCCATTCGTAACCATGACTTGATGGTCTGAATGGCTTCATTTGCATAAAGCTCCACGTCCTCGGGATGCTTTGCAATTGCAACTACCGCCAGGTCGTCCGCAAAACCAATCAGTGTTGTCTCCTCCGGCACGCGAAGGCCAAGCACTCCGTCGTATACTATGTTCCACAGCAGCGGTCCCAATACAGAGCCTTGAGGCGCACCTGCTGTCACAATGTACTCCTTCGGCCCGTCGTCCGTCTCATACCAGAGAAGTCTGTCCGAAAGGTAACTCTCGATGAGCCGAGCCAAGTAGCTAGGAACACCCAGTTTGGCCAAAGCGCCCTTAATCCAACCCCCAGTTGGCTGAGTTAAAAGCATTTTCGACGTCCAGCGTCACCAGGACACAGCATTTGCCCATGGAAATTGCATTTTGAGCCAATTCCACGAGCTTTGCTACTGCATCGACCGTAGAACAGGCTCGCCGAAACCCATATTGCCGTTCAGAAAGACCACTCGCAAGCTCGATGAACGGAAGCAGCCTGTTGTATATCACTCTCTCCAACATCTTCCCCATGCTGTCTAAGAGACAAATAGGGCGATATGAAGGGGACACGCCGGGTGGTTTTTGGGGCTTCGGTAGCAATACCAGCTTCTGCCTCTTCCACTGGGCGAGAAATATTCCTTCCGCCATGCACGATTCGAATATGCTTGCGAACCACCTTGGTCTGGCCTTGACCGCCACCTTCAGAGCCTTGTTCGGAATTTCGTCCAATCCCGGAGCCTTGCTATCCCCAGTACATCTGCAGATTTCCCAAAGTTCCTCTTCGGTAACATCAGGGATCGAGAAGACGTCCGCTGCCAGTTGGGGTTCTCTTTCGCCCTGTTCCTGTTGTAGGAAAAGAGTTGTAATTATTTTCAACAAGGACCGTGGGCGTGTCACTTGAGGTGATTTTTGCTCCCGGATCTTCTTCATTACAACTTGGTAGGCTGTACCCCACGGATTCGTATTAGCCTCCATGCAAAGCTTTTGTTAGCATTCCCGCTTGCTTCTCCGAATGGCCTTCTTAAGGTTGCTTCGCAGATTCCTGTATTCCTCCTCACGCCCCTGGTGCTCCGGCCTTCCCCTTGTCCTGTAGGAAAATCTCCTCGATCGGAGACAAGAGGATCTCAAGGCAGCGATCTCCGCGTTCCACCAGTAGTTTGGCCTCTTGCCGTGGTGCAAACGTCGTCGTGGCATCGTAGCGTCGCATGCTTCGGTTACACGCTGAGACAGCTGTGTGACCCTTTTCACCGCTGTTCCATCCGGATCATGGGCTCCCTCCAATGCAGCCAAGAATGTCTCCTCGTCGAAAGCTCCGATAGACTAGCCAACCGCCTTAGCCTTTCCACCTCCAGAGCGTCGTTGACTGCTGCCCCGGTTCCCAATGCGGAGGAAGATGGCCTGGTGGTCACTGTGGGTGTAGTGCTCATTCACTTGCCAAGTCATCTCCCTCACCAGTGAAGTGCTAACAAAAGTCAGGTCAACGATCGAACCCGACCCTCTTCTCGAAAGGTGGGCACGCATCCAACGCTGGTCAGCATGATGTCCAGCTCCGCATATATATATATGCTGTGTGGAGTGCCAAATCTCCCATCAGGCGCGTCCCTTCGTGCGGATAAGGGTATGCTCGGCGAATGTGTCATGGCCATGCACATGCACGCATCCGGAGATGTGCGTGTATAGGCATGTTTATGCGCAGGCCGGGTAGGTGGGAAGTAAACGCCCACCCGTGGATAAAAATTGGCTATGGGAAGGATACCCAGAAATAAAACCAAACATGGAGGAGCAGAAGAAGAATGAAGTTACGGTGCAGGGCTTCGGAAACCCAGTGCCGGCGGTTTTTGGGAGTGAGCAAGCGGGCTCCCGGCCGTCGATATCCAACGACCGCAGTGCCTCAGTAGTGGGAACCTTGGCTTCTGTGGCATCTAATGTTACAAGCGTACGGGAGGAACTTGAACTGGCTCCAGTGATGGATCCCTTCAGAAGGAGCTCGATTTTTCGCAGATCCCCTCCCACACGGGCACAAGCCCCCACGATCGCTACCCCCAGTGGGAAGCGTATAGCGGGAGTCTTCGATGAGGAAGAATCACTGACGCCGATTCACCCGAGCGATGTTTTGGGCAATGATCAGTCTGGAGCTGCCTTCACTGCCCTCGGTAAAAAGATCATGGAGCTGTGTGAGTTTATAAAGGAGCGCAGGAACATTCACCAAAATATAAGGGCCATGATAAGAGGCATCCGTTTGATGTACGGCAAGGCCCAGGATGAACGAGTAGGGAAGTCGCCGATTGGAAAAGTGAACCAAGCAACTCAAGTAACGCCGGTTCAAAACACAAAAGGGGAGAAACCGGGGAAGAGGCTGCGCGAGAAGCTGAATGACTCAACAGGCCAGCAAACCCCGAAAAGAAAAAAGGACTCAACTCCCAAAAAGGCGGAGTTCATGAAAGGTATGTCTGAAGCTACCAGGGAAAATACTGCAGTGGCTACCTCGACAAAAGGGATCGAACCTTCAAAGGCGGATGCGGAAGCTTGGAGGAAGGTAGAACCGCGGAAAAGAAATTATCGGAGGAAGATTAGACCGGAGGTGATTTTCATTTCCAAACGAGGCGAAGGGTCATACGCCGACATTCTCAGGAAAGTGAAGGTAGACCCCGAACTCACCAATTTGGGAGACAACGTCAGCCGCATTAAACGGTCGCAGAAGGGAGATCTTATATTGGAACTTAAGAAATCCAAGGATGTAACCGCGTAACCGCGGACAAATTCTTAAGCCAAATCGGGAAGACTTTAGGGCAGGAAGCCGACATAAGAGCTAGCAGACCGGAGATCACTATAATCTGCAAAGATATAGATGAAATCACGACGAAGGAAGAGGTTCGCGAAGGGTTGGAGAAACAGTTCGATCTTGCCGCACTACAAGAGTCAGTGGTGAAAACGCTAAGGAAAGCCTATGGGGGAACACAAACCACCATCATCAGCCTACCAGTGGAAAACACACACAAACTGTTAGCAGCAGGGAGAGTGAGAATAGGCTGGGTTATGTGTCGCCTTAGGGAACAGGTGGCGTTAAAATGGTGCTTTAGATGCCTTGGCTTTGGTCACACTACGAAGTCATGCACTAACCCAAATGACAGGTCAAATCAATGCAGGAGATGCGGAGTGGAAGGCCATATCAGCAAGGACTGCGGAGCTGACCCAAATTGTCTACTGTGCAAAGGAAAGGAGGGTGTGGACCATCGGCACATTGCAGGCAGCAGCAGGTGCCCGGAATACAGGAGAGCCCTTAGCACAAATCGCAGATGAGGTTGATACAAATCAACGTCAACCACTGCGAGGCGGCGCAGGATCTACTCGCGCAAACCATCCGCGAGAAAAACATCGATGTGGCCATACTAAATGAACCATACCGAAACCAGGGTGGTAGCGTTTGGGTCAAAGACCAAATGGGCCAAGCAGCGCTGTGGACTTGTGGAGAACAAGCCTTCCAGAAAATAATGGAGCACCCGGAGGAGGGCTTCATCAGAGCGAAGGTGAAGGGCATCCACATCTACAGCTGCTATGCTCCACCCAGCGCTACACTCGTCGAGTATGAGCGGATGCGTGCTGCTCTTGTTTTGGATGCAAGAGGACGTTGGCCGATCATAATAGGAGGCGATTTCAATGCGTGGGCTCTTGAATGGGGCAGCCGGATAACTAATGTGAGGGGACGTGTTCTCCTCGAAGCATTCGCGGAGCTGGACGTGGTACTGGCGAATGTTGGGTCTTCGTACACTTTCCGGGGAAGGGGCCTGGGGTCTATAGTGGACCTGACATACGTGAGTGCCACTTTAGCCAGTAGAATCGCTTGACATATCAGTGAGGACTATACTCACAGCGACCACCAGGCAAACTGCATAGAGATCAAGAGCGGATCGAGCTCGAAAAAGAGTTTTCGCAGAATGCCGGGTGGTATGCTTGGCTGGACAGTGAAAGCTTTCGCGGGGGACACGTTTTCCGCGGTGCTCAAATCCGACATATCCCTGAATGGTACGGCTGGAGAGAAAGCCACCCAGATCACTCGATAGGTGACGGAAGCATGCGATGCTACTATGCCCAGAAGGCGATTGCTCCCCAGTAGACAACCCAACTACTTTTGGAACAACGAAATCGCAAGTTTGCGAGCCGGATGTTTTCGGGCAAAGAGGCTTTGCCAGAGGCTCAGGGGAAAACTCGGTGGTGACGGTCGAGAGGAGGCACACAAGCAATTGCGTGGCCGCCTAAAGGAAGCCATCCGGAGGAGCAAAAAGAACTGCTTCAAACAGCTGTGCAACCATGCCGACATAAACCCTTGGGGCGAGGCTTACAGAGTGGTGATGAAAAGGCTGCGGAAATCACCCCAAGTAACCTGTCCGCGCCTCCTGAAACTGATTTTTACCGCTCTGTTCTCCCACCACGAAAATAGGGGAAGGCAAATTTTTGTCCAGCTAAATGACAGCATAATACCGCCTGTAACTGTGGAGGAGCTGCGGGAAATATGTGGTAGGTTCGGTGACAACAAGATCCCAGGTTTGGATGGCATCCCCAACCAAGTTTTGAAACTGGCAGTGAAGACTAGGCCCGACCTTTTCGCCAACATCTTCGAGGCGTGCCTAAAAGAAGGAATATTCCCTGCCCAGTGGAAAAAGCAAAAGTTGGAGTTGCTTCCGAAGCCTGGCAAGCCACCTGAAAACCCAGCGTCGTATCGTCCTATCTGCCTGTTGGATACAATGGGGAAGATGATGGAGAGAGTCATCTACAACAGACTCCTGCCCATCGTCGAAGCCAGCAATGGTTTGTCGGAACGCCAGTTTGGTTTCCGACGCGCCCACTCTACGGTGGACGCAATTGGCATGGTGGTAAACCTGGCAAAAGGTACACTGATTTCTGGCGGCTGCTGTGCCGTGGTGGATTTGGATGTGAAAAACGCATTCAACTCGGTCAACTGGGGTCGGTACTTGGTCCCCTGTTGTGGAATATCGTGCTTGCTCTTCCCTTACCAGAGGGGACTACGATTGTCGGCTTTGCTGATGACCTAGCTGTGGTTGTTGCAGCAAAATACCCAGAAGATGTGGAGGTTTACGCAACGGAAACAGTGAGAGCAGTAAAGTCCTGGCTAGAAAAGGTCGGGCTGACCTTGGCGGACGCGAAAACGGAAGCGGAAAACGAACCACAGAAAAAATAACCCTGTGAAAGTGGAGGTCGGTAGACATACGGTCGTATCAAAGCCTGGGGGTAGTAATTGACACCAAATTGAGTTTTAGGGAACACCTAGAGTATGCATGCCAAAAGGCAGCCGGTGCCCATTGAACATTTCCACGAACGCCGGATTTCCACGGGCGATATCTCGTTCGAAAAGGGAGGCGGCCCAGATTCAGGAAATCTGAAAAAGAATTTTCACGCTATGACGTCGGGAACGCCAGACATCGGCCAAAATCTGCCGCGCATCCAGCCTCCACGAAATCCAAGAAAATTGAAAATTTCCACAACCCCGGGGTCGTGAAAATCATGAAAAATGCAAAATCGCCGGATTTTCACGGGGGATACCTCGTTCGAAAGGGGAAGCGGCCCAAATTCAGGAAATCCAACGTTTTCCACACTATGACGTCGGGAACGCCAGATATCGCGCCAAATCTGCCGCGCATCCAGCCTCCACGAAATCAAGAAAATTGAAAATTTCCATGGCCCCGGGTCGCGAAAATCATGAAAACTGCCAAATCGCCGGATTTCCACAGGGCATATCTCGTGCGAAAGAGGAGGCGGCTCAGATTCAGGAAATCGAAAAATTTTCACGCTGTGACGTCAGGAACGCCAGATATCGGCCAAAATCTGCCGCGCATCCAGTCTCCATGAAATCCAAGAAAATTGACAGTTTCCACGACCCCCGGGTTATGAAAATCATGAAAAATGCAAAATCGCCAGGTTTCCACGGGGGATATCTCCTTCGAAGAGGGAGGCGGCCCAGATTCAGGAAATCCAAGAATTTTCACGCTTTGACGTCGGAAACACCAGATATTGCGCAAAATGTGGCGCGCATCCAGCCTCCACGGAATCCAAGAAAATTAACAGTTTCCACGACCCCTGCGTCGTGAAAATCATCAAAAATGCAAAATCACCGGATTTCCACGTGGAATATCTCGTTCGAAAGGGGAGACGGCCCAGTTTCAGGAAATCCAAGAATTTTCACACTATGGCGTCGGGAACGCCAGATATCGCGCAAAATCAGGCGCGCATCCCGCCTCCGCAAAATCCTAAAAAATTGAAAATTTCCACGACCCCTGGGTCGTGAAAATCATAAAAAATGCAAAATCGCCGGATTTCCACGCCGGATATCTCGTTCGGCAGGGAAAGCGGCCCAGATTCAGGAAATCCAAGAATTTTCACGCTTTGACGTCGCAAACGCCAGATATCGCGCAAAATATCCCGTGCCTCCAGCCTCCACGAAATCCAAGAAAATTGAAAATTTCCACGACCCCCGGGTCGTGAAAATCGTGAAAAATGCAAAATCGCCGGATTTATACGGGGGATATCTCATTCGGAAGGGGATTCGGCCCAGATTCAGGAAATCCAAGAATTTTCACACTATGACGTCGGGAAGGCCAGATGTCGCGCAAAATCTGGCGCGGATCCAGCCTCCACGGAATCCAAGAAAATTGACAATTTCCACGACGCCCGGGTCGTGAAAATCGTGAAAAATCGCCGGGTTTCCACGGGGAGATTCAGGAAATCCAAGAATTTCGACGCTACGACATCGGGAACGCGAGATATTGAAGAAAATCCGCCATTGGAGGGCCTGGCCGAAATCGAGGAAAATTGAAAATTTCCACGACCCCGGGTCGTGAAAATCAGGAAAAATACAAAATCGCCGGATTTCCACGGGGATACCTCGTTCGACAAAGGGATTCGGCCCAAATTCAGGAAATCCAAGAATTTTCACGCTATGACGTCGGGAACGCAGATATCGCGCAAAATCTGGCGCGCATCCACCCACTACGGAATCCAAGAAAATTGAAAATTTCCACGACCCCCGGGTCGTGAAAATCATGACAAATGCAAAATCGCCGGATTTCCACGCGATTCAGGAAATCCAAAAATTGTCATCCAATGACGTTGGGAACGCCAGATATCGCGGAAAATCTGGCGCCCATCCAGTCTCCACAAAATCCTAGAAAATTGAAAATTTCCACGGCCCCTGCGTGGTGAAAATCATGAAAAATGCAAAATCATCGGATTTCGACGGGGGATACCTTGTTCGAAAGTGGAGTGGCCTAGATCCAGGAAATCCAAGAATTTTCACGCTATGAGTTCGTAAACGCCAAATATCATGCAAAATGGCGGCCATCCATACTTCATAAAGTCCTAGAGAATTGAAAATATCCGCGATCGCCACATTCCTGCACCTCCTGCCCCTAGACCTTCTCATTAAATACGTTGTAATGTGCAGTGCCGTCAAACTACATGAGTCCGTATTCTGGACAGCGAACTCCTACGGCCACAGCAATATTCTAGACGAAGTACCTCGGGAAGTTTGGGCATTCTCCACGGATTGCAGCACACGCAAGCTGAACTTCACGAGAAACTTTGTGGAGTGGAGTTTGCAACCAGCACAAAGTGGAAGACCGGCGGCGTGTTGCAAGGTTATGACTCAGTATTCTTTACGGATGGATCAAAGATGGTCTGTGGAGTCGGTGCGGGGGTTTTCTCGAATACACCGTGTATCGAAGTCGTACGGTCTCCCAGGTTTCGCCAGTGTATTCCAAGCGGAAGTATTGACGATGATCAAAGCCCGTCGAAGGCTGGGGCATGATCCGAGGCAAGTGGAGCAGTGCAGAAACTCGTTCAACCGTCTAGACGGCACGCTGAAGGTCACCTCTTTCTGGGATCCCGGTCATAAGAACAGATGAAAGTCCTGGGGTTTAACGTAAGTACCTGCCGTGAAGACATAATCCCACGGATTGATTTTGGGACCACAGTCAGAGCCCCGTCATGCAAGCGCAGCGGTCCTGGTTTATACTGAGTGCAGGCTCAGCATTCATACCAGTGGATGCGAGGCCTATCTAACACCTCTGCCGCAACTAAGGAGTACGGCACCCGAGTTGCACAGCGCAACTAGACGATCGAGCTCCGAGGAGCTATGCCCGCGAAGTAGGCATAACCACAACCACCATGAAACTCCCACTGGGGGCCAACCGCAAATAACCGGGCCGAGAACACATCTCCAGAAATTCCCCTGGAGCATATGCTCTCAGAGGGCCATCCCGGTTCCCATGGTACCAGATAACCTCCGGTGAGGCTTCGTGACAGAGCCACTTCAGATGAGTCCCTTGCAGACTCGGGTCCGATCACCCTCCTCGAGTACGTGTGGACGGAACTCCCCAACGGGCTAACTCATAAGAACAGATGGGGGAAATGAGTGGACTAACGAACTGACCAGGCGAAGCTCTGCCCTGGGCAATCCTTTGGCGGGTAGTATGTCGTCTGTGTATCGCTGGCAACTGTCAAGGGTGCAATCTGCTCGCACTACTTGGTAGCCGCAGACCTCAAATGGCGAAAGCCCACCACTTGTCCCAGGCCAAGGATGACTAGGTCTGGTTATAACAAAACCCGATCGCGAGAACTCTTGTGCCTGATGCGGGCAAATGCATTCAAGATTACGGCGGTCTGCAGGAGCACTGGCCTATGACACCACCAGACTTGGTTTACCTTAGAATTCGTATCCCCGAAGCTGCGGAGAAGAGAAGACATTCCACGACATATCATGGGCTCATCTGCGAGCGCCCCAAACGAGCTCCCACCACCAACGAAAAGATCGTTACCTCGGGGGCCACACGCAGAGGAGCAGTCCATCCCCGAAACAACAAAAACTCAACACAATCTCCTGGAATAGGTCAAAATCAAACTCTGGTTTTTGTAGAAAACTTTTTCCTTTAATCCGAACAGAAACGATTGAACAGGATTGACGTAGTCTAGCGTAAAAATTAATCACTAAAAAAGGATTGTGAACTGTAAATCTATTACATTTATTAATATTAGCCAAGTATCCCCTCCCCTCCCCTTTGCGATGGTCCCTCTAGCTCTCGTCTTCCTCGATCTTTGGTGCCAAGTAGTAGCGAATGTGCCCCAAGTCGGGGATCCTGTACTCCACCACGAGCGGCACATCAGCCGACATGGACAGCTGGACTTGGTTCGAGAGCGGCGTGGCCTTGGTGAAGGCGTTCAGGTATCGGCATGCGAATGTGAGGGAGACTGGCTCCTGCATCTCAATTGTGACTGCTTCCTCCTCCTTGTCCACGCTCGAGGTTTGCGCCAACTTAATGTTAGCCGAGCCGACGTCTCCAGATGCGGAGAACTTGACGCCCTCCTTTGTGCAGCAGATGATCACGGACTCGCCGAACTGGGACAAATCACGGCAGATGCGGGCGAATTCCATGGCTGGCATGCGAACGACGCAAGAGTAGTCTGTCTCGGGGATGCCCAGGTGCTCCTGGTCTAGGTTCATGAGCTTCATTTCGTAGTCGGAGACTTTCTCGTGGTTCTGGGACTCGAACATAAAAGTGACCGTGTCGGCGTTGTCCTGCGCCTTCATGGTCACTGTGTCCTCGTTGTTGGCGCATTTCAGGATCTTTGACATGCTTCCGAGGTTCATGCCCATCGAGAGGTTGCGGTCGCAGCGGAATTTGTCGAAACCATCGGAGCGGAGGGTGAGCGAAACGAGGGAGACGTGAGAGTTGTCCATGGCCTGGAGCTGTGGGTGGGAAAAGGGACATGATTAATAAAGATTCTCCGTAGTCACTTAAGAATACTATAATTGTCGATCCAAGGAACTACGCTTTGCTTCAAGTGGCCTTCAGCCGCACCATCGCACTCTCAGTGCCACGCAAAACGCAAATAGTTCCCAAACCGATTGGAATCCCCACAAAACTCACCTGAATTCCTGCATCGCTGCAATCGAAGGTCGCCTCGTTCAGGAGATCCTTGATAGCGTCCAGGACTTTCTTCAAAGTTGTGGCGGCGTTCAAACGTGCTTCGAACATTTTCAAAAATTTTCTGGAAAATCCAAAACAATTAGTCAACTTCCCCCGGTACCGGAGCAATGACTCTTGTAATCACCTTTTATCTGCTACAAATAAATTATTTATCACTAATTACTACGCACTATTGCGCCGACAGCCGAAATCAACTCACTGAACAGGAACAAGGCGCGGAATGATGTGCTCGAACCGCGTCCGGCTTCGTTCGCGGGATGTTTTGGCGCGCGAACTGTCAGAAAACTTGTGCAAAGGATGAAAGTCGTTTAAGGGATGATGGCGACATCTATATGCGAGTTTGGACGAGATAGGTGATTTTTAGCAAAGGCACATTGTTATTTGGAATGGAGGAAACTGACTGTTAGGAAAATAGATACAAAAAATATGATTTTAAAGGATAAAGTCCTGAATGGGAAGTGCTTGAGGAAAGAAAACATGAAATTTAGGTTTAAGGAACTAGGGGGACCTGTCGACGTCGATGGGGTGAGGTGAGCCTAGCTCTGCCAAGGTGGTAGTTGTGGCGTGTATCAGGAGCCAGTCCCCTCGGGACCCTGGTCGGGTAGTGTGCATTGAACCGGTGTTTCTGATTCGTCCGTGAATTCCGGGATCAGTTAAGCGTAGGTCAGGCCTCAGGCAACTGGGGTAGCGGCTGTCTTCCCGAAGGTATACCCGTTCATGACTATTGCGGCACGCACCCTTACAAACGATGCGCTGGTGTGTTTTCCATGGAGGATACACATAAATTAATAAAAAAAATCGACGAAACAACAGGGAAGGAGGAAGAACTGAGTGTGTTTGGACGCAGCACAAAAAAGCGTCGTTCACCACAGCGATCAGCGAAAGAGGCAGCGGGAGTCGGCATACCCGATGGGACACCTGGGCGCCCAAATAAAGAGGAAGCCTCATCAAATGGCGCGAATCACCGTGCGGAGATGGCAACTCTAATACTTATAGTGCCCCTGTTTCGAAAGAAAGCCCAGTCCGAATCGTTAGTCCTGAGCAGATGGATTCGGACACAAACCGTGCAGTTAACCGTCCTAGCTAGAGCCAAAGAGGAAAGGCTCATCAGGAAATGCGCAGCAGTGGTGAAGCGGATACGGTCGGCAACGTTCCTCTAGAGAAACGTCAGCAAAGACGTCTAAAACGGGCTGATGGAACTAGAGGAACTATTGGACTGCATCTTCTTCTATAGTCGAACATGGAGACCGCAGATAACCCACTGTAAAGCGAGCGGCGGAAAAAGCGGAAAGAAGACCATGTGCCTTGAGGAGACTTTATCCAAGTAGTTTCCAGGGCCCAAGAAAAGAGGGCGAAGGCGGAAAAAAGGGAAACAACTACGTCGCCAGAAACCCGTCTGTCCAAAGACAAGGAGGCTGTACACTAAAAGCCAGGGGCAGAAAAGCCGAGGAAACGAAGAAGGACTAGACTGTGTAGTGAAATTCGCTATAGGGTGAAACCCGAAGGCAACGGAGCAGAGGTGTCTTCCATACGGAAAACGCGGAGTGGCGGAGTCCTCGCCAAACTGGGCCCGAAGACGATTAGCAAGAGTACGGTTTGCGAAGCGGTCAAGGGGTGGGTTATTGGGGGGAGAAGGCTCTTGTTTCCAGCGTAGAGTCCATGTGCTCTCTAGAAATTCGGGATCTTTACTGCCTCACAGACAAGGTTAAAGTGGAGGAGGCGATAAACCGTGAATGTCCAGACGTAACGAATGTCCGGACAGGTACCACCTCTGTAAATGCTTGAGGCCAAAAACTCGCCGTGGTGGAAATCCCCGAGCAATATGCGAGGAAACTCCTTAGCAGCGAGAGAATCAAAATTGGATGGGTAGTATGCAGGGTGCGAATGCGGATAGTCTCAGCCAAGTGCTACAGGTGCCTCAACTATGGACACACATCAGCAGCTTACAAGGGACCGTTCAGGAGGACAGCATGCCGGAGATGCGGCCAAGTAAGGCATTAAGCGAAGACCTGCAATGAAAGAGAAAGTTACGTTCTCTGCAGGGATCGTGGCGCGTCTGGTAAGGGCGTCGCACACACTGCGGGCTCGGAACGGTGTCCAGTCTTAATAGCGGAATTGAAAAGGGCTGTGGTGCGAATGGCATGATCCCCATTTTACAAATTAACATGCACAGCTCACTGCAGAACTAAATGTTGATTTAGTGCTAATTAGCGAGCAATACCGAAATAGGGACCCGGCTTCATGGCATCTTGACTTATCGGGCACCGCTGCCATCTGGGTTGGGGACGACGTTCTACTTCGTGTACTTGCCAAAGGCCGAGCGAACGGGTTTATCTGGACCCGACGTTTAGGGATAACGTTTTTTAGCGTTTACCTGACGCAGAACGAGACGATGCTGGACTTTCGGCGCCGGTTTGATGCTCTACTGGACGCCGTTTCGAGCACAGAGGGACGGATCCTGGTAGGTGGTGTTTGGCACTTTCGGTCACGCTGCTCCCAGGGCAGAGGTGAGGCAGCGTCTGATGAGTTGCCTCTGCCCTGGACGAAACCGTCAGTCAAATTTTTGATTTTTTCGATTCTGGTGTTTTAATGCTAGAGCCCTTGAATGGGGCATGCCTCAGTCAGACTCCAGAGGGAACCGGATTCTGGAAATGGTGGCGAGAACCGCGCTCGTAGTTTTAAACACCGTATCACGCTAACGTTTCGGTGTCGAGGCTGTGAAGGAAGCATTCCTGACATAACTTTTGGGTCGGAATCTCTGGCATCATCAGTGGACGGACGGCAAGGGATCACCAGTACATCGCGTTCGAAGTGGTTGACGCTACTTGCTGGCGAGCACCAACGCGACGCCTATGCCTGTGGAATGTCGCGAGTGTGAACATCGGAAAGTTTGTCAAAGATCTTGGAGCAGGCAGAACCGCGTGAAAAAATCGAGGCATTGCGGAGGCCTAGTATACCAAGTACCGACCAGATGGGCCGCATTGTACGGGCATTGTTCCCCAGACATCCTGTACGGGTTGATGTCAATAGCGCGGAAAGTGTCGAGGATTGGCCACTTTGAGAGAGCTCGAAAAAACGGTTCTCACTATGAAAAACAAGAAGACGCCAGGCCCTGATGGCATCCTGGCGGAAGTTTACAAACTGGTGTTCCGCCAACGGCCATAATTGCTACTTGAGCCGTTCAACGCTTGCTTGAAGGAGGGCATTTTTCCTTGTCACTGAAAAGTGGCCACAACGGTACGAATTATATTTAGCGCAAATCCGCCCATAGCTCGGACCAAAATTTGGCCGGAATTAAACAATTCGTACCCTTGTTGTGTTTTACGAATTGTAAAAGGGAGCGTACAACACTCGCGAGCCGCTTCGGTCACGCTGCTTCCGGGGCAGAGGCGAGGCAGCGTCTGAGGATTTGCCTCTGCCCTGGTAAGAAACCGTAGCCGTCTTCGTCCCTCTTTTCATTCCACGTACCAAGCTATCTCTTGCGGATATTGAGGGATTATCTGAAAGACTGCTCCCTGCTCTGTGAGACGCTAGAGGGCCAAAAGAGGATGGAAATCACGTCGAGGGTGGCACAGAGATCCATCCTAGGGCCGGACCTCTGGAACGCGTTCTACGATAGTGTGCTGAGACTGAGAACGTAAGCACCTAGGAGAAGAGGGAACATAACAGGGAAGAAAATCAGATAAAATGGTATAGAAAGTATTGGGTGCTTGGTTACACGTTAATGGAGAGAGGAGGGGAACCTAGTTGGTTACCGTCAGGGCTGAATGCAGACCTTCGAAGTTGACCTTACAAAAGTTGAACTTGGTAGGCTTGCCCCCGACATAAGACTGGGGTCGGGATAACAGAGCATCGAACTCGAGAGCAGGATGATAGACGTCAGGGCAAACGTAAGGCGGGGCATGAGAGAATTGGGAAAAGCAACGCACAGGAAGGTCAGAGAGGACAAGCTCAAGAGTGCGATCTAATTGGTTTCTAGAAAGGTTAAACTGGAAGGCGGCAAATTTGTACATCAAAGTGGATAATGGAAATGAAGGGTTGGTGGAGCTATTAGGGGGGAGGGAAAGCCAGGAGTAATGGGCCAGGAAAGCATGGGAAGATTAAAGTCGCTACAGAGGATAAAAGAAAATGCGGGGAACAAAACGATTAGCACCTTTGATAATCTGTCGAAGAATTCCTCGTACAGAGAAGGTGGGCTGAGTCAGGGAAAATATACATACGATATGATCAACGGGTATACGTTTGGCGGAATGGCTCGTATGGTGACAAAATCGTAGGAAATCGTAGGAAATGACGATTTCGACGTGGAGAGGGGATTTAACAGCTATTAGGGCACCTCCGCCGGTTGTGTTGCCAAGCGCAGCGCAGTCTCTGTCACAACGAAAGACAAAGTAACCTTCTAGGCGCTGGGAATCTAAAATCCTGTCACACAACCAGGTTTCAGAAATGCAGAAGACGTGACGTTGGAATGCTAAGGCAGACCGTTTGAAATCCCACAGCTTGGTCCTTACATTTTGATAAAACAGTGTAAAGTTGTCAGAATTATTTAAGTTCGGCGTGGCAGCCGGGCGGGTCGGAAATTTTCACGAAGCTTAATCCTCTGATCAGCTGACAATATCATGGGGATTACAACCACTTTCTCGAGACGCTGGATTTCCTTGGTTTCCCGACACAGTGTCTCATATTTAACCTTCTTCCCCACGTATTTCCGGGGATAGCAACATCAATAATATACGCGGAGTGATCCGTCTTGACAAATAACAGCACGGTAGGCGGTGGCGATGATATTGTGCCGCCACGTCAACCACGCCCCTACCTTCGATGTCACGAGGCAGATTCATTCGCTCGACGGCACAGTTTGGATGATGCATTCGGAATGTGGACATAGTTGTCCGTATCCGCCGCTGGACGCTTTCCAAATCGGCTGTCCTCATTAGGGTTAAGGTAGGTAATTCCTGCAGTGAGGAGGAGTGGAAATTCCTTCGGCCGACTCAAGACCTGATTTATGCTGTTTGCCAACCGACTGTATACCTGGTAAATTTCTTATACCTGAAATTCTGTGTCCGATCCAGATCAAGGCTCCTCCAATTCTTCGAGCTGTTTATGCCTCGTTGAATTTGTATCTGCAAAATTCATGCGAGGCGTAGTGGCATGGCGGGTCCTTTGTCGGTGATCCACTGAGCATGCTGGGCAGGTAACCCTCAAAGCCGAAAACTGTACGGTCTGGACGCTCTGTTGGGATTCGCATGATTTCTCGCATAAGTTGTATTCTGCATACGTTTAGAGTAACTTTCGCCGTACCGTCGCAATCGCTTGCATATGGCAGAAAGTTTTTGCTTTAGTGTGTCCAGAATTTCAACTGCGGGTGTCTCACTGGGGACAACATAGTTCCGGTAAACCTTCTCCACTTTATTTCTCACCCGTCTGCTGGCATTACCAGTGCTGATTTGAATTAGCCTAGCAATATCCTGCCTTAGTGAGTCCCGCCGATGTTCCAGACGAATTTGCTATGGTGGATCTCTTCGGCCACTCAAATCAATAACGCGAAAGCGAATCTTCTCAACGCCGAATCTGACAGCCGCAACTGCACCACAATTCACAAGTGGCTGTAGTCGCAGCAGCGACATATCAGCACACATTGATTTGAGATAGAATTCTCAGAATTGCTGAGAGATGCATAGAGCCTGGGAATATCTGGCGTATGCAAAAGATCCATTTCCGAGAATTCTATACACGCTCTTTGGAATTCGTCCCGAACCTCACCGGAGACCTCAGTTGGACGGTGGAGAAGAATGCTTCGGCGAGTATTGAAGCTGTTGCCTGGAGTGCCGTGTGGTGTTGTTGATGCCATCGCCTCTGCCCCCATCGACTCTTGGTCACCAGTATCCGCGATGTCCTCAAGTTGGACACGTTCCCTGATGGTGGCCGGGATTGTGTCGCTGCAAGTAATATACCGGGCTGAAGTGGTCGCCACAGATAGTGGTGAAACGGCTGCAGCAGCCGGAGCAATACTCCTGATTGTCGTGGCGCTTAGATGTTGAATCGCCTCACGACTAGCTGTTTCGATGCCGTGCTGTCCATTGCGGGAGCCCGACCCAGTCATCAAGTCAGACGACTTCCGCGGGTTATCCGTACCGGACATTAAATTTCTTCTTCTCATAGATGGATTTGCAATTTATCCCTAACTGCTAGGTGTGGTGATAGCTTCTTTAGTGACTAATCTGCAATACTGCAAAGTTTCTGCACTTCCTTCACCTACCCCCTGAGACACTGCGGTGGAGTACAGCCATTCATACTATCTTTCACAATCGTGCAAATGGGATAGTTCTGCACACAAATATACTTAATAAAAACCAAACAAAACCTTTCGAACTCAAACGCTTTTTACAACAAATTTCTGTAGAATTATCACTTGTACAGCATTAGATGTGATAATAACGAGAATATACTGTTAATTTCCCATGAAATTAGATTCGAAAGTGAAATTACCATCTCTTGCTTACCTAAATATAAAACAATCTAAATTACGTCGAATCTTTTTCTTTCAAAGAGTTCTAATGCCCTCTATCCGCCACCGGATACAGCTACAACCTGATAGGAAAATTGTGCTAGTTCCGGAAAAACTGTCAACGATTTGGCGCGAAAAGTGTTTTCACAACACAATCCAGTGCAGGCCATATGCCTTGAAAGCGTTTCTGAGTTTCGTGTTAGATTTTTCGTTCCCTTCTGCATCCCTCCAACTTCCAGTTCAGGATTTTACTTGAAATTATTACAACTTCGCCATGGATGCAGCAGACGCAAATATTGGGCAGTTACGAGTGAAGGACGACGTAGGAATTCGATGTCAGAAGCTGTTCCAGGACTTTTTGGAAGAGTAAGTTCCGCTGGAGGAAAACCTTTAGTGTTGGAAGAGGAGACTAATTGGGTTTCTGTTCTAGATTCCGTGAGGAAGGAGAAGTTAAATATTTGAAGCCAGTGCAAGACTTGGAGAGCCCGGACCGGAGTACGTTGGAAGTCAGCTTCGACGATGTGGAAAGATACAACCAGAATTTGGCGACGTCTATCGTTGAGGAGTATTACAGGTAGGTTTTTGCCAATACACGCTGGTTGGCTTCTTTATTACCAATCTCCACTCTCAGAATTTACCCATACCTCTGTCACGCCGTCTCAAACTTCGTCAAAGACCGCCTTGGTCTTAAGAAGGAAAAGGAATGTTACGTGTCCTTCAGCGATGTGCCCACGCGCCACAAAGTGCGTGACCTCACCACCGCAAAAATCGGCACCTTGATCCGCATCTCAGGCCAGGTAGTCCGTACCCACCCCGTGCACCCGGAGTTGGTCACCGGAACCTTTATCTGCATGGACTGCCAGACGGAAGTCCGCGGCGTCGAACAACAATTCAAATACACAAACCCAACCATTTGCCGCAATCCTGTCTGTTCGAACCGTCGTCGTTTCATGCTTGACGTGGAGAAAAGTGTGTTCATTGATTTCCAAAAGGTCCGAATCCAGGAGACACAGTCCGAGCTTCCTCGTGGATGTATCCCACGCTCTGTTGAAATTATCCTTCGCGCTGAGTTGGTGGAGACCGTGCAGGCTGGCGATCGTTATGATTTCACTGGGACCCTGATTGTTGTCCCCGATGTAGGGGCTCTGAATATGCCTGGAGCAAAGGCGGAGCCTGGGTCGCGCCATAAGCACGGCGAACAGGCTGAGGGTGTCAGAGGATTGAAGGCGTTGGGTGTGCGCGATTTGAACTACAGAATGGCGTTTTTGGCTTGCAGCGTGCAGAGCACAACGTCCAGGTTTGGCGGCAACGATGTTCCGCTGAGTGAGCTGACGGCGGAGGATATGAAGAAGCAAATGACGGACGAGGAGTGGAACAAGGTCTATGAGATGTCGCGGGACAAGCACTTGTACTCGAACTTGATTGGGAGCCTGTTCCCGGCGATTTATGGAAATGACGAGGTCAAGCGTGGGATCCTGTTGCAGATGTTTGGAGGTGTTGGAAAGACGACCCATGAAAGTGAGTAATATTTCATTTTTTTTATGATAGAATCGTCTTTGGGTTAGTACTAATACGGAAATATGACCACTACGCCATTCGTGTAATTCGGCTGAGGACGCTGGGAGCAACAATCGCGCTCAATTGCCTCATCTTCAATAGGTTTTCGTTGATATAGCCGACGACAGCCTGGAGAAAGCACCTTAACAACAACCTCTTCGTTATTGTTCGTCACTGTTCGAGCGCAAGATCTGCCACAAGGCCAGTTGGGCCTCGAATGACCGCCAGCTTATATCTAATCAGGTAGACCATATCGCAATCATCGGTAGGTTAAGGATGTATCTTCTAAATGTGCGTGATATTGTCCTCGAACCATCATCTGCTGATCGCTTATCCCCTCTCTTGCGTGTATCTATTGGTCTGTTTAAAGTGGAGCAAAGCATCTGCTCCCCCAATTCTCCCTGATTCAGCTTTTGTTCAGCAGTGTGGAAGTTCTCCTCCCATGCAAAAGCCACAAACTTGAAGCAACCCGTCCTGGAATGTTGATGAACTCTGGACCGCCATCGTAAGTGTCTTTGTCTCTGGCTCGAATGAAGTTCCTGGCCACGACCAAGAAAGACGTTACAAGACCTGACCTTATGCGGTTATCACAGTATTCGATGAAAGTGTCTCAGAATTGATTGATGCCGGAATCACCATACGGAAAGCGGTCCACAAACAAACGTGGGCCTCTTCAGACCGGACCACTTTCAACCAAATTGACCACGTGCTGATCGAATGCTGCCACCTCTTACCCTTGATATAAACTCGGATCACTATCTCGTTGGCATGGTGCTTCCGGCTCGAATAACACCACCCAGAATCCCCTGTGACAATCAGGTGAGAGTTCACATTGAAACCTTCCACAGCACAGCCTCTCCTGCAATTTTTTCATGATCGGTGCAACCCGATAACGATCGCGGATATCCTCATTTCGCATGTGATCAAAACGTGTCATGCCACTCGTCCAACGCAATATTGGAAGACGCCGTTCAATGTCTTTTATAGTCGGCCAACACTCAGAACCATAGAGATTGACAGGACGGACGACATTGCGGCAAATTTTAGATTTGAGACGTTCGTTGATACATCGATCACAAAGAACATTTTGTAGAACGCCACTTCATCTACGTTGCGTTAATGCGTGAAGCAATTTCATAACGCAGTTCTCCATTGGCATACGTTGACTCGAGGTATTTAAATCGCTCAGTTCTGGGCAGGTCACTGACTCTGACAGTGATTGTGCCTTTTTCATGGGGATCGGTCGTCAAAAATTCGGTTTTGTTTAGATTCAATCTGAGACCGTGTTGCATAAGGCGATGATTATATTTTTGGACGAGTTGCTCGAGATCATTTTTGCTATTAGATGCTAGGAAAATATCTGCATAAAGCAATGTATAGGGCGCTGAACGTTGGATGTCCCGTGTGACAGTGTCCTTAACAAGAACAAAGAGGGGTGATGACAGGGCGCTTCCTTGATGAAGACCAACAGAGAGAGTCTTGATACACCCACCACACTTCGAACTTTACTTTTCGGATCGTGGTGGAGCAATTGAACCCAGCGCACAAGTTCTTCTGGCAGTAAGTATTATCGTAGAGCATTCCAGATGAGTTCGTGTGGCAGACGGTCAAACGCTTTCTCCAGATCCAGAAATACAATGTAAAGAGGGCGATGCTTCTCACGGTGTTTCTTCATGAGTAACCGCGCAGCGTGTATTGCGTCAGTAGTTCCGCAGTTCTTGACAAATCCGGCTTGATTCACGGTTATTTCGACGATTTCGAGAATACGGTTGAAAAGAATGCGTTCAAAAATCTTCATGGTATGGGAAAGTAACCGGATCGGACGATAATTTGAAAATTTTGCTGGACTACCTTTCTTTTTCTATATTAGAACGGTGGTACTTTCTGGCTAGTGAGATGGTTTTCTACCTTCATGAATAATCCGACTAAAAAATTCGTTGAGCCACAGTGTTGGGTTCCAGCTCTTCGCTTTCCAGAGCTCAGATGCGATGTCGTCAGGTCCTGTTGCTTTCCCCGATTTCATTTGTTTTATTGCCTCCTCGACTTTAGTTGCGCTGACTGGTGGAACTGCTCCAAATGTCGGCAATGCTTGTGGAAGTGGAGGATGAACAAATTCTTCCGTTGAAATCTGCTCGAAATGTCCTTGTCATCTATCATTTGCGGCTCGACTGTTGGTAAGCAAAGTACCGTTCTTGTCATTAACACAACAGAAGTGTTCGATATCCTGTGTGCGTTCATCACGGCTTTTAGCAAGTCGATACAGATCTCTCTCGCCATCCCGAGTGTCCAGTTTATCGTAAAGATTTTTGAAATGGTTCGCTCGGGTGACAGCGACCGCTTTCTTTGCTTCCCGGTTGGCATTCTTATAAATTTGCCAATTAGCAGGCGTTTTATCGTCGAGAAATTTGTGGTAGAGGCGTTTCTTTCCACGGACCTTCATTTGAACATCGTCATTCCAAAGCCAAGTATCTCCATTGGTGTACCGCTTACATGGCTTTGTGACCCGGGGGTTGCAGAGACCGCTTTGTGAATCGTGTCTTTGATTTGGTTTCACGATTCTTCCACATTCGTAATGGTCGGTAATCGTGTGGGTGAGATCATTTCGTCTTTTTTCTCATGAAATTGCCACCATTTAATGCGCGGAGAGATCCTCGCGCTATTTTATCGGTGGCTTGATTCGCAAGACGCCAATCAATGGCCGATGTTGAGGTGCGATGGTCTCATAGGGAACAGCTTTGTAATCAGTGACGGTGGTAAAATGTCGATGTCGATGTCGACGAGAACATAGTCGATTTGCGTTCTACTATTCTCACTATAAAATGTAGGAAGATGAGACAATCGTGAATATCGTGATGAACCATGTATTTATAAGTACAAGATCATTGATGTCTGCAAAATCAACACTACCTGTAAAATAAATGGCATTACATACCTCAAATCCCTTTTAACAGTCATACAGGAGACAAGGGGAGAGATGCAACACCAATGCTAATATAGACTGACGCGTGAAAACTGGATTAAGGTAGTGAAGGAGGCAAAAAGGAAACTGGATAGATATTTGGAGTTCCTTATGCCAGAACCAAAGATGCCAAAGATTTTTTGGCATTCATTAGAAGATGCCAAAGATTTTTTGGCATTCATTAGAAGATGTCGCTCCTACCAAGAAAGCGGCACAAGTTGAGAAGTTTTGGACAACCAAAACAATGAGGAATGCCTTACAGTAATAGAGGCGTGTACCTAGGACAACATCATCTACCACTTCATCCAGTGGTTCAAGTGAAGGAAACCTTATTGGAAGCCTTAAATAGAGTTTGGATGCAACTCAAGCCCGTTGTCGGTCGTTCCCATCTCCAAAAAGGACAAAAACTTAAACGTCCTAAGGGAGCTCTCGAATGATTGTAAATAAGTATGTTAAAGTTTATAGGTGGATAAGTAAGCAGCTTTTATTGACGATTCAGAGTCCTTATCCAAAAAAGCTATGCATATAGGAATTTGCGGTCGACGACCTCCAGGCTAAATGAAGCTCTACGTCTTAATATATATCCCTGGGCCTCTGGGGCTCATTAAATATACCTCACTTGATGTGATTTTTGTACTTGAAAATGAACCGAAGTACGACCTCCTAGTCCTTACGCACATCCTTTATTGGTAGGTTCAGTTCTAGTCTTAACAGTCTCCGGATTATGTAGGCAAAGCCCAATTTCTCATTGTGATATCTTATGCTTGGCTTCTGTTGATATTAGTTCATAGAAAGGTTCTGGGTGTAAGCGCAATTACGAATGTAAAAAATAGGAAATCGTAGTTACCAGAGCTATTGCCCAAGGATATGGTGCGATTTTGAGTCTCTTCAGTTTCCTTTGGATACGAGATCTTCCGCTATTCGTCAATGATCTGACGCTTCCGAGTGGGCGGTTGTGAGTTGTGGATTGTTCGCTGGAAGCTTTTGCCGGTGCTAGTGGCTCATTAGGTGTGTATGCTGAGGGTGAAACCACTCCTGTTTTTTAATGATTCTCTTGATTTCAAAGAGTCCCAGTTCATTGTCTAAAATAATCTCCAGGGTGAACGTCAAGAACTGATCTGGTGTTATGGTTTCAGTACCATCGGGATTATTTGAAACTGGTATAAGCGACCTGAATTGGAACATGCCTCTTTTATATATATTTGGTTTCTCGAATACAATCAGTCATTTAGTTTATTTTACTCCGGCCTCCTGTGACGGCATATCGCTGACCAGCTTCAAATATACCGCCTTTGCGACGATGTGATCAAAAAGGAAGCATATCAGAGATTGGGGAATCTCTTGCCGAACAATTTTATAGTAATTTGCTATCCAATACGCATCCTCAGGTAAATATTTATTGCGTGTGCTTGCAAAGTTTTTTTTGTGATTTTTTGGTATAATTAGATGCGTTAAGGGAAAGTCGCACCGCGTCCTTGAAAAACTATTATGCGTTACATGCTGTTATTGAGGTAACAGCACGGCGAGTTTAGAGTCCTTGATCATGCTCGTTTACGACTGGATTAAGACTATGTAGTTTAAATTTTTGTTTGGGAATTGAGGGAATCCTAAGTCCACTATTCACTTGATGGCGCGCCGGATTAGTTGGAAGGCAACACACTGCCCAGTTGTGGTTCGCGGACTCCTCATTGTTGGGCAAGCATCCAAGTTGCAAAAAGTTTATGACTTGCGGTTTCGTCCAGGACAGAGACAACTAACTCATCAGACGCTGCTTGACCTCTGTCCTACGTGATTTGATTTTGAAAGGTCTTCAGCTTCTCAAATGTGAAATTTCTTGGGCACATTGTTTCTGCTGTGAGTTTCGATTTTTTTCACTAACCAGAACACAGAAGGTTACACTTTATTTTAGTTCATAATTTGCGGGAAATATTTACTCTGCCCTCGTAAAAAATGCATTTTTCCTAACGGACGCTTGAGAACGCAACTGGCGGCCATATTGCCTGTTTGGATGCCATGACTCACATGACAACTGAATACGCTGAAATTGTATTCTTTCAGCCGCCATTTGTATGGGGGTATAGCTCAGTGGTAGAGCATTCGACTGCAGATCGAGAGGTCCCCGGTTCAAACCCGGGTGCCCCCTTGATTTGTTTTTACTTTTTGAAACTATTTTAAATATCTGCGAAACTTTAGATTTGTTAACTAGAAAGAGTTGCTCACGCCTGATAAGATTGGTAAGGGAGGAGATAAAGTTGGAAGTAAATCACGAAAATAAACTAATGCAATAAAGAGTCATTACTTCTATTCTTCTAATGAAACCGGACGATTATAAACTAGTTTTGGGAATACCATGATCGACCCAGCAACCTACTGATTGGGGTTGTTATAAAACGAAAGCTCACTATCATAGATGTAGGAGGGTGGTTATTTAGGAGTTGTTTTTCTTGATGCAGTCAGCAGTTATTTATGGGATAATTGTTCGTCGTCTCAAAGCGTCTTTATATGGGCGGCAATGTGGAGATGTTTTACCTCCAACAGATATTTTCGACTTTGGAATGTACGTTAGAGGAAGTTATCAATTGACGAGGGCTCCATTTTTCACTTACAGATAAGTAGGTAGATCTCCCTAAGTTTGCGCTATAATTAGAAAAGTTTCGGTGGAGGATTAAATTTTAAATGTTGGCATCATACAGCTGAGAAATGGTGCCTTTTGCCTTTTGAGGTCCTTCATTGACGCCGGATGTAACAGGGAGATTGCGTTTTTTCCGTTGGGTAGTAATTGCCATGGCTATTTCGGTAATATACTACCAAATATTGCTTGGTAAACCGGTCATTGTGGTTTATTATATGCATAGGCAGTATTGAGATGCCATCAGGGGGAGCCTATCACTGTGCGAGGAGCGGTGTTCTGACAGGGCGGAAATTTTGTTCATTGTTGTTCATCCTTTTGGAGACACCAGTTCGGTCTTTCGAGGTTAATGTGGTCGGTATATGAGTATCAAGAGCGAAAATCAGTTTGCTCTCTGTTCATAAAGCTTTTGAGGTATTCTTTCGTATGTTCCAAGGTAATAGAAGTAACCCCTCCCACTGTGGCACTAAAAATGGGCACTCTTCTTCGGAATTTTAGTGATTATCCTGTTCTTCCACTCATTGAGTGGAAATAGCAATTTTACAAAGACTGCAGGAGCTGAATGAAGCAATTTTGCTTGGGCGTGTCTATAGCAAAGATAATTTGCCATATCATCGACACGAAAGCGAAGCTGATATGTTTCGATGCCGATGTGCGCTCCTCTTCTGCTGTTTTGCGCGAAATACCCTTGGGACAACCCACCCGCCGCCCATTTTGGGAGAGTGGATTCCACTGCATAGGGTAGTCAGTAATGCAGTTGTTGCCTCTTCTTAATGTATGACCTATCCACTGCTACTTCCGTCCTCTGATCACAGTGCGTACGAGTGCCAGACCTGGGCGTCGAACAAGTTCTTCGTTTGAAATAGTGTCAGGCCATCGCTCTCCGATGATATGACGCGGACAGGTATTGGAGGAAACTTTGGAGCTTTTGGGTAATACTGGAGTTCATTTTCCATATGCTATACGGACTTAGGACCCCCTTCATTCCTAAAACGAATATGCTATACTCATATACACATAGCAACACAGAACATTAGCCCAGTACAGTCTTGATCTTGGTGTTGAATCGGCAGAAACCGCGCTTTCGATGCTCTGCCTATTAATGCAGATAGGGGGAGTTCAATTGTCACACTCAAAACGGGTCCTGTTCTTTGGGATCTTGACGACCTTTCTCTTCTTCCACTCTCTGGGAAAGGTCTCAGGTTCTCAAGATTACCATACGAGTGGGAGCAGCAGATCTGCAGTAATTGCAGGTTCTGCGATAAATAACGCTGCGGGGAGACCGTCAAGCGCAGTGACTTTACTCCGTTTGAGTGCATTGATGGCCGAAATGATTTCTCTTCTACTTGGAGGGAGTCTCTGACCAGCGCAATAACAAATTCACTATTGTCACGGTGCACACTGTGCTGAACTTCGAACGCTCGGTATCGAAGTTCGAACGCGTCACGCCCACCATTACCCTCCGCGGTTAGTAGAGCCTTCAACCTCTTCAATGATAAGACGTGGATATATTATCAGCTGGAATATATCACTCATATTTTTCATGTCGTTTCGTGTCAGTTACACCTTCAGGTTCGGACATAATTTGTAAAGAGCCCATTCTAATTCCAGCAAATGTAGACACCTTTGATGGGAGCCGTTTCTCGGCACAAATTGTGAGCGGCATTCACAAAAAATTCATATACGAGTCTTGTTTCCATGCTGTGTTCGCGATTACTTGGTATACCCACCCCCGGTTTGCAGATGTAAAAGGCTCCTATATATAATTCAAGTCTGACGGCAGCTGCCTTTGCCCTAGTAAAAAACCGTAAAGCCGTTTTCGTTTTTTTTAGTGAAGCTTGGGTGCTAAGGCTAAACGAGGAGTCCGTGGATCAAAAAAAAGCGGGGGTAAGTTACTCCTCATTTGGTCCGGTCCAATATCAAGCGGATGCGAACTTAGGATCCCTCAATCCTCAAACAAAATATTTCAGCTTTGGTCAATTTGCAGTCATATTGTGTTTTTGCGAATTATATAAGGGAGCGTTTCACATCTGCGAAACGCTTCAATTACGCTGCTTAAAGGGCGGAGGTTAGGCAGCGTCTGACGAGTTGTCCCTGCCCTGGTAAGAAACCGCAAAGCCATCTTCGCTTTTTACCTTCTAGATGATTTGCAATCACAACCAGCGTTATATCATCACCACTGTGTCCTCCTTCGTAATCGGAAAATTAAATACATCATTGTATACGATGTTCCAGTCGAACGGAGTCCTGTGGGACATCCACGGAGATAGCGTACTCCTGAAGTTCGTCATCAGTGTCATACCAGAGCCTTCATTTTGTTGAATAGCTATCGACAATAGCATCGATATAGGTGGAAATCCAATGCATTTCTCATTTCAAAAGCCACCACCACGTAATATTTGCTGGCACTACCCTTTTTGTGAATCGCGTTCTCGGTAAAGCCAGTAACCAATTTGATAGCGTCAATTATTGATCTGGTTTTACGAAACATATACTTCCTCCTTGGATCTTAACAATTGGAAGCAATTTATTGCAGGATACTCACTCTAATATTTTCCGGATATTTCATAGAGCATATATAGGAAGACAGCTCACCTGGAGGTTTGTCAGCCTTTAGGCAGTAGTACCAGCTAATGCCGATTTAATTCTGCAGGAAATATCCCCTCGGACCTCCCCTCAATGTACTCCTGCATCTCCTCCCCCTAGACCTCCACATTAAATATGTTACAGCGTGCAGTGCCCTCAGACTACGTGAGTCCGGATGTTGGGCAACGAAGTCCTACGGCCACAGCAATACCCTAGATGAAATACCTCGAGAAATCTGGGCATCCCCCGCGGGCTATGCCACACGCAAGCTGAACTTCACGAGAAACTTTGCTGTGGACCTTCCAACCAGAGCAAAGTGGAAGACCGGCGGCGTGTTGCAAGACTATGATACAGTATTCTTTACGGACGGATCAAAGATGGCCTGTGGAGTCGGCGCGGGGGTTTTCTCGAATACACACGGTGTAACCAAAGTCATATGGTCTCCTAGGTTTCGCCAGTGTATTCCCGGCGGAAGTATTGGCGATATTGGAAGTCTGTCTATGGCTGGAGCGTGATTCGAGTCCCAAGAGTAACATAGCCATTCTGACCGACAGCCAAGCGGCCATCAAGGCCCTGTACTCAGCGACGACGTCTTTTGAGCTGGTGGGGGAGTTCAAAGACGCGTTGAACCGTCTAGGCGGCACGCTCAAGGTCACTCTCCTCTGGGTTCCCGGGCATAGGAACATAGAGGGGAATGAGCGGGCTGACGGATTGGGCAGGCAAGGCTTTGCTCTTGGCAGTCCTTCGGCGAATACCGTCGGTGTTTCGCTGGCGGCTGTCGGGGGCCGAGCCTACTCGCACTACCTAGCAGCCGCGGGTCTGAGATGGCGAAGGCTTACAAGCTGTGCCAAGTCAAGGAGAATTTGGCCCGCTTATAACATAGCCCGATCACGACAGCTCCTGTGCCAAACTCGTGCGAATGCATTCAAGATTACGGCAGTCTGCACGGGGCACTGGCCAATAGGGGATCATGCCGCATGGCTCGGCATACCTTATAACTCGCATTGCCGAAGCTGTGGAGAAGGAAGGAAAATCCTCATGCACTTTCTCTGCGATTGTCTAGCTCTGGTTAGAGTCAGGCTGCGGATACTGGGTAAACAATTCTTTGGGGACCTCATAGAGATTTCTAGCTGCAGGGTGGCTGGCTCTGAAGATCCGAGCCGGCTGGACTCTGCTTCCCCGCTCCCATAATACCAGTCACGGTCCTAGGAGTTTGTGGCATCAAAACTTCGCACCAAAACGCTAATTGGGCTCCTCGGAGCGGTCACTGATACCTACCTACCTGCTTAAGCAAATTCTGTGTGACTGAGGTTGTCTGTCTGTCTGTCACACATACATTTCTCAAAACAGATTACACCTATTGTCAGGAAATGTGGAGGAAAGTTTGGAGCTGTGTGCTACCCCCGTGTATTCACTGAATCATTTCTTTCAACATTGAGTTTAAAAGGAGGAGGGGGGGAGTTCACAAAACTGGTAAGACAAGGGTGCATTTTTTTTGGAAATGAAATGTTTTGATTGGTATTTTCCGAGAGTTATCTCCCAAAGAGTGACGTTTCCTTCATCATATTGCAACCACCAATTGTACTTCCTCCCTTTCCTTCGCAATGTTCCCCTTTAATAGGCCCCTTATATATTGGCTTATACGCAACATTCAAATAATCAAAAATATCTAGGAACCTGGCAGGGTTTCGAGCCTGCGGCACATGTAAGAGTTTGCGAAACTGACGTCCTAACCAATTCGATCGTCGAGCCTTTCTTATTTTTCCATGGATGGGGAAGGACGAACGAGGATGTACTTCCTCTCTGGTTTGTTAAAAAAGCTTCCGTTCTGATGTTTCGTAAACATGTAAAGCTGGACAAAAGGATGACTTATTTCAAGGGAAATTGATGCGGTAGCCATATCCTCTGTATTTAAGAGTGACACCTTACTTCCTTGTTGATGGTCTCATTTATGATTCTCTTCCATTTCCTTACAGAAACTACCCTTCGTGGTGACATCAATGTTTGCATCGTCGGTGATCCTAGTACGGCCAAATCTCAGTTCCTTAAACAAATCGCTGACTTCTCACCACGAGCCGTCTACACTTCAGGCAAAGCATCATCTGCCGCTGGTCTCACTGCTGCGGTCGTTCGTGATGAGGAAAGTTTCGATTTCGTTATTGAAGCTGGAGCTCTTATGTTGGCTGACAACGGAGTTTGTTGCATCGACGAATTCGACAAAATGGACGTCCGAGATCAAGTCGCCATCCACGAAGCCATGGAACAGCAAACCATTTCCATTGCAAAAGCTGGTGTGCGAGCTACCTTGAATGCCAGGACTTCAATTTTGGCCGCTGCGAATCCCATCAATGGACGCTACGATCGTTCGAAATCTTTGCAGCAGAATATTCAGCTCTCGGCTCCTATCATGTCGCGTTTCGATCTTTTCTTCATTTTGGTTGATGAATGTAACGAAGTCGTGGATTATGCGATCGCCAGGAAGATCATTGATCTTCACTCAAATATTGAGGAGAACATCGAGCAGATCTACACCCGCGAGGAAGTTCTTCGCTACATAACATTCGCAAAGCAATTCAAGCCGATAATCAGTCACGATGCAGCCAAGCTTTTGGTTGAAAATTATGGTCATTTACGCCAAAGAGATACTGGGTCGGTTGGTCGTAGCACCTGGAGGATTACGGTCCGACAGCTGGAAAGTATGATCCGTCTTAGTGAAGCCATGGCTAAAATGGATTGCTCCAACGAGGTCCAGCCGCGCCACGTCAAAGAAGCTTTTAGACTCCTCAACAAATCTATTATTCGAGTCGAACAACCCGACATTCATTTGGACGACGAGGAGGAGACAGAAAACGGGGATATTGACATGGAAACTGAAGATCACCCGACAAATGGACATGCCCCTGAGAATGGCGAGAATGGCGTCGAGGAGACAAATGGACACACGAATGGCCACTCAAATGTTTTACAGAAGAAGAAACTCACATTGTCCTTCGAGGATTACAAGAACATTTCCAATATGTTGGTGATCCACATGCGTGGCGAGGAGGCTCGATGTGAAGTGGAAGGCACGGATACTGGTATGCGGCGAACGGATATCGTCAACTGGTACTTGGAGCAAGTTGCCGATCAGATTGAGTCTGAGGAGGAGTTGATTGAGAGGAAGACGTTAATTGATAAAGTTATTGATCGATTGATTCATCACGATCAAGTTATTATCCCGCTTACGCATACGGGGTTGAAATCAAAGACAGGCGATTCGCAACCAGATGAGGATGCGTTACAGGAGGATCCACTGTTGGTCGTTCATCCGAATTATGTTGTTCAGTAGAGGGGGACATTTTTTTAGTTGTACTGTTTTCTGTATGTTTTTTCTCTGTTTCTAGATGTAAGATTTGTGTTAAGTTTTAGTTCGTTAGGAGTAAAATTAAGCCATTGAAATAGACAATAAAGATTATGTCGGTTTTTTTTGTAACAAAATGAGTTTCTTTGGGTCACTTGACCCTGTTTCGCTTAAAAATCCTTTGGCCTCAAACTTTGGATTCGCGTCTACCATTCATAGTTTTGTTTTGCCGAATTAATTTCCCTGAGATATGGGGCACCAGGACCTAAGCAATATTTGATTCAGAAGGGGTAGAATCGTCCTCCCACATCCTAACACTTTCCAACTTACATCAAATTCTTATTACCAAAGTATGACCCTAGAGCCTTTTAAGAAGTCTTACAAAATCCCCAGCTACTTACATTGAACTTAACATCATCAAAATTTCATATTTTATAGTCCATCCACTACTTTACTTTCCACAACATCCATTAACTTTTCCGGGAACATGTGAAACTCTTCCACAAGAAAACAGTCCCCAATCCCATGAATGTTTCCCTTCGTATGTGCCCACTCACAAAGCCCATGTCGCTCTTATTGCTCCACTTCCAAATGGTCAAGTAAAAAGTCATCGAGAAGAGCCTTGAATGCATTAAAATAAGCTTTGTCCTCGACCACTTGAAAATGCCAATACATGAAGGGTTGCTATGTGGTGTGAGGTGAAGGGCGAAAGGGACCGGAAAGCAGAAAATTCAGTAGTCTCCGTGGGTAGCTTAGATGGATAGTTGGTCATCAGAAGTAAATGAATTGCTGGTGCTATTAAAATGCTATTAATTTGTTGCCTAGTCGGACATTTTCAAGTGGCCTGGGGGCAAGTTAGAGGATGGCGATAACGTTGATGTTATCGTTTCCGATCGGATTCTAACGAGTCGGCTCGGGTGTCACGGTCATGATGATTAGTTTCGCACAGAAATGATTGAGATGCAATGACTCGGCGGGGCTGGGGTAGTTTATTGGGTGTGGAGTTACTTATGTGGATTTGAATGTTGGTAATTTGTTTGGGGCATTGGGGCTTCATTTTGCAGTCACATATATTGAAGATGCGTAGATTGTTGGTGTGGATTTTTCAGTTTGAAGGTAATTGGAGACGCAGCCCTAATCTCTTTGATTTGAAGTGGCAGTGATTGAGGGCAATATAAATACTTTAGGTGAACTCCTTTTTCAGTTATTGATGGAAGAGTTCGGCGTTCATTAGGCGGTATCTAGTATAAAATGCATTAAGGGTTCAGGCCAATGCGCAAATAAGTTGCCCTATTTTGCCAGTAAATGTAATTTATGTTAAAGGCAAATTTCTCCCACTTTTTTTTGACGCGGTTAGCACTCATTGGAAAAATTTTAATGCGACGTTATTTGGAATATTGCTGCTGGTTTTTCTTAGATCACAAGGGCGTTGCTGTTGGTAGGGTAACAGTGGTCGCTCTGAGGAGCCCAATTAACATTGTGGTGCGCCGTTTTAATGAAATGAAGTCCTAATACCATGACTGCTATGATAAGATCAAGGATCAGATCTGCAGAGCCGGCCCGTAGAATTCACGAAGGAAAGAAGCTCCTCCCCCCATCCTGCGGTTAGAGGTCTCTCTGTCGTCCTCAAAGAATCGTTTACCTAGTGTACGTTGTCTAGATCTAACTAGAGCTTGCAATCGCAAAGGAAGCGCCTGAGGTTTTCTGATCTCCTCCGTAGCTTCGCCAACGCGAATTATAAGGTATGCTGAGTCTGGTGGCATGGTCCCCTATACGTCAGTGGCCCGTAGAGACCACCGTAATCTTGTATGCATTTGCCCGCATCTGGCACAAGAGCTCTCGCGATCGAGTTATGAGACAGGTGGTGAGCCTTCACCATCTGGTGTCCACGGCTGACAAATAGTGTGAATAAATTCCACCCTAGACATTCGCCGAAGGACTACCCGAAGGATTGCCATGAGCAGAGCCCCGCCTGGTCAGTCCGTCAGCTCGTTCATTCCCCTTTCTCGGGAACCCCGAGAATGGTGACCTTGAGCGTCCCGCCCAGACTGTTCACCGCGTTTCTGTACTGCTTCACCAGCCTAGAAGATGTCGCCGCTGAGTACAAGGCCTTAATGTCCGCTTGGATGTCGGTCAGAATGGCTATGTTACGATTGGGGCTGGGATCATACCCCAGCCATTAACAAGCTTCCATTATCGCCAATACTTCTGCTTGGCAGACACTGGCGAATCCTGGAAGACCGTACGTACGAATCGCATACACCCTGTGTACCTGAGGAAACTTCCACACCGACTACACAAACCATCTTGGATCCGTCGGTGAAAAATACTGTGTCATAGCCTTACAGCGCTGAAAGTCTTTTACTCCATTCGGAATGGAAAGTTCACAGCAAAGTTTCTCGTGGAGTTCGAGGTAATTCGTCTAGGATATTACTATGACTGTAGGGCTTCGCTATCCAACATCCGGAAGTAGCCGAACAGCACAGCTTGTTACAACATATTAAATGTGGAGGTCTTGAGGGAGGTGGTGCAGGAGTACATTGAGAGCATCAGTTCTTTGAATCCTATTAAGCTTCGTTTTATTGCACTTTTGGCTCAGTATCTGCCCCCATATAATAGAACGTACGTTAGAATGGGACGTGCCACGGCTGTGTACATCCAGAGAACCATCCTCGGCCGGAAACCAAAATTCCTTGCAAAGGTCCTCTTGCAGATATAGGAGGCTAGACAGATCTCCTTAACCCTTAGTCCTATGTTCAATTTCCAATTTACATTGGAGAAAAGAACCAATCTTTGTTCATTTTTTTATTTCGTCCATCACTATCAATCAAAGCACCGGAGAAATGGCGCCACCCTGGGGATGTCTACGCTCACAGCTTTGGTCAAGTGATTACCTCCCTGATCAGATTGGATTGTCTTGGCATTATGCCATCTGTCCCCGGAGATTTATATGCAGAGAAGCTGTTTATAGTCCAGCCGATTCTCCCCTCGGTAATTATCGATTTGATAGTTTCGCATGACTGGGGCTGCTTACCTTCCAGGCAAGGCTCTAACTCACACCTCAGTCTTACCAGTTGATTCCATTCAGGAGACTTGTGACTTTTTCAGAAAGGATGGGCTCCTATGTTCCTTGGACATAATCTTATTGAGCCTCGCAGATTCGTTGCTGCTTTTAATGTTCTGACTATAGTCCAACTAGGACCGCCTTCTGGCAGTCTTGATGGACCACTTGTACTTGTTCAGGCAATCCTTGTTTGGCTGCCAATATTTGTGCTTGTGGTAGATGTTGAAGATCTCTTTGGTTAGCTACCTAAGACTGGACAGATCTTCATTCCACCACGGTTGCAATGTCTTCTTGATGCATTTAGTAGGGCACGAGACTTTAAAGGTGGTTTCGAAAACCTTTTCCAGATCTCCAACTTTTGACTCGTCTGTCGTGTCAACTTTCCTAGTTTGTGCAGAGTCCCTCCTGGGGTCTCTGAAAGGGTTGGAGATCTCTGCTGCTATATCTAGACTGAAAAGTATCCAACTGTGATGTGAAAAGGATCTCTGGTCAGACACTCTCCAATTTTCCGACTCATCTCTTTCATTGATTTCTGTCGCAGCTTATCAACAGGTTGGCTTTCTTTGCTGCTATGGTGATCATTAAATGTTGCAGTTCTTCTGGCGGAGCTGATCGGCCGTGAGTTATGTAAGCCGTGAAAATATATAGGTTTTCTGCTCTCGCCTGCTCCAGTTTGATCATTACTAGGTCGCTGGAAAGTTCCGGACACAGAAAAGTGTGCAGATTTTTCTTCGCGACGATACATGCTTTAGGCTTGTGCTGTGGAATAAATTATAATATTTGCTTTGGAGCCCTTGATAGTTCGTTCGTCTCCGATCCTGGGCTCCTGTATTAGGGCGACGTTGACGTTTTCCTCTCGGAGGAAGATCAACAAATTAGCTGAGGTGCACTTCGAGTGCGCTATCCTTCACATGATCCATTTCTCGTGCTAGTAGAAGTTCCTTCTCCTTGATGGATTTTGGAGCCGCAAGGTTTGGACGATCTTGCCCTTATCGTCGCTGATCTTAGTGAAGCATGAACCGAGGAATTTTCTGGAGAATTGGTCCCTGCATGTTATAATGCGGAACCCACGGATCACTGGAGAGGAATCGAAGCAAGAGATGGATCTCGTTTGTCCGCCTTTGTCGTCCATGAGATGCTATATGACCATCTCCGACAGCCTGGTCTCAACACTGGCCCACACGGAATTGCCATCCGCCACCGCCACACGTAAGTGACACCTGGCAACGTCGCTAAACGGTTAAGCAGTTCATGGCTCGTCGGCGTCCCAGCCCTTACACATTCTGCTCCGCTTGTGTTGTTGCTCGACCTCGTCTTGAGATCGATGGCGTTTGAAGGCGTTGGGCTTCGCCTTCTGCTCGTTTTCCAGTTTGGTATTTAGTGAGGTCCTTCTCATTTCGCTTGGCTGTACCGGCTTCTTTATTTTTCGCAATCTAGTTCAGAATATGTATCGCTTTCTGGTACTAGCTCTTGAGCAAGACCCCAATGGACCTCTGCTTCTTAGTCGGTTCCCGGTGATCGGCATTCTCGTCAGCCCTTGCTTTTGAGGGGCTCCCGACGTTTAGAGTTTCTGGTTAGGAGTACTTTGGTGGATACTCATCCAGCTCGACGGCAATGTAATCCAAACTAGAAACCACTAGTCTATTTTCCGCTTTGCTGCTGGAGGTCCCTGCGGTTTGTTTCAACACAGCGGTGCTACGGCTGGCACTGTACTGTGTTCAATGGCTATTGTCTCCTGGCTGCATGTCAGCAACTCATTTTCCGATGATGCACCTGGCACCACCACCTCTTCTTTAATCGTTCGTTTTATGTATTTTTTTTTTGAGTTCATGTCTTGGTCCCACGGTTGGTCTGCGAAAAATGTCCTCCCTGGCTAGCCCGGCAACTAGGGTAAGGGTCTTATTTGAAACTGAAGGCGCCCAAGGTATTTGGAGTCCGCATACAAAAGATCAGCTCCCCACTACTGTTTCACCTGGGGTTGAAGTTCTGTTAAGATCATCTCCAGCGCAGGGAGGACGATTCCCGGGCTGTTGCTTCAGCTCATCCTCCCGCCAGAGCGCTTTGATTGGTCTATATCATGGGGAACCACGAGAAACCTAAAGCTAAGTGTTAAAAACCCCAACCCGAGGTGTTATCCGGTGAATGATACCAAAGGTGAATGGTGATGAAAAGGAGACGATCCCTTGGTTGGGTACGTAGACCATCACTACATTTAGACCTTATAAAAAAAAACAACCAAAACACTACTTCATCTTTAGTTAAAATAGACTGTGTGAGATGGCGATACATCAGTTGATACAGAAAATTGATACCGCAATAAACAGCAAGGAAACAGCTATCACAGCCCTGATGTATATTGCATGCGGTTTTGTTAACACGTCCTTGGGAACCAGCAAGAAAGGGATTTCCAACACCATTGGTGGGAAAATTGTCATCGATCCCAATGCATGCAATTTTTTCTAATAAGAAAAACACACAGTTATGTTATTCCCTACTTTTTTTGTGGACGTCCTTATTTCAGACTTGGGCATAGCGTGCTTTCTATTGATTTAAAACAATATCTTTGCCTTCATTACCGCGAGGCGACGTTCGTTTAAGACTTTCGGCCAATCGGCCTTATCTTTCTCGTGTTGAAGATCCTAGAGTGTGCCCTGGATATGCACTTACGTCCTGTCATGGAGAGATCGTCCCTCTTCAAAACTAAGCACGGTTACCTTAGAGCCAAATTCACAGAGACTGGTCTTCACGACAAGGTTGACCCGGTTGAGAGCTTATCGCACTAAAACCAGCATACCTTCCTGGATACAGAATGAGTATCTAATAGAGAATGGATGGGGGGGGGGGGGGGACAGTATAATGGATGGTATCTGTGTTGAAAACTTAGATAGTCCAATTTTACCTGGGAGATAGCCACTTGAGCTGCGAGTAGAGAGGCTTGCATAGTCTTCTATGCCTGCAAGAGGACCTTTGTTAGGACATGTAGTGGCCAGCACTGAAAGTAATACAGTGGATCGAAAGAGCTGGATGTGCTCTGCAGTTCTGCCCGGTGGATGCCGTTAATGTACTCCTACGCTCCCCCCTTCCTGTAATGAAGAAGCAGAATCCACGGAACATTGTCTAGGTCAGTGTCTTACCTATGTACGCATCAGACAACCAATTTTTGGTGTTCATGTTCGCGTTAACAAACGGAAATCCTGCTATATAAATGAATCTGAGCGCGGTTGCTTTCTCTCTCCTCATGTATATACAAACATACCTCCTCCGCTTGGACCTTCATATTAAAGACGTTATATTATGCAGTGCTGTTAGACTCTGCTATATTGTAGATTCTATCGTCCAGTCTGGAAGCTCGGAAACGAAGTCCTACGAACATAATAATACTTTAGTGGGGGGGCTTTCCAATCAGGACAAACTGGAAGATCCACAACTTATCGCGAGTTGACGACACTTTTTTTACTGACATATTAAAGATGGTCTCCAGAGTCACTGCGGGATCTTTCAGGCACGCCAGTGCATTGCATGTGGAGTTACTGTTGTTAGCTTGTCGGTGATCGAGTCATGATCCGAGCTCCTATCGTAACACAGTCATTCTGGGCGACAGCCAAGCCGCCATTAAGGCCTTATACTCATCCTCCACTGCAGTCCCTGCCGTAGGAAGAAGAAGGGAATGAGTGGGCTGGCCATCTCCTGGTGGGTGAAGTTCGCGTTCCATTGGCAGTTGGGAAGTGCAAAACCTGCTCATAGTATTTGGGGGCTGGTTTTAGATGGGGGAGATTCTTCACTCGCACTAAATCAAGGAAGATCTCGCCATCCAAAAACAAAACTCGATCACATGAGCAGGTATGCACCAGGCAGTAGCCTATGGGGGACCATGTCATCAGGCGGGATGATGATCCTAAAATTCGCACTTTCGAAGTTTTGTAAATGTTTCGGGTTGGCTTTGAAGAACTGAGCCAGCTAGATTCTGTTCCCCTTGTCCTTTCTACAGGAGTTAAGATCGGCGCATCAGAGTGTGAATTGCGCTCCTTTGACTGGATTTTTTCTGCAGATTTTTCGAATGGGTATTTTCTGAGAATGACTCCTTGATTTAGGTGGTCACTTCTTAGTCTCCCACTTCACTCCCTTATGAAAACTGAAACCTGTTTCGAAAAGTACTAATCTAGATCTATCATTAGAAGCCAGACATGAGCATTTTCGTGAGAAATATTTACATCCCCTTTTTGTAGCAACGTAGATTGATGGCACTCGGTGCAGCCAGTCAGTTTTTGCGAGTTTAAAAACGAATTGGCTTTGAGATCTAGTGTCAGAATTATGTCTCACTGTCAATATTCGATACTCTTGAAGTGTAGTCTATTTATTTAAGAGGACAGTAAATGGAGATGTCCCCAGGAGGACGAAAAAGAGAAGGCTCAGATTACGTTTGTCTATAGTCTAAGCAAGAGTTTTATGGACCCAGCTATAATGGGTTATGGTACTGACATTACTTCGTGGCAATAAAGTTTATAGGACACTGCAGAAGTCATACTAAAGAAGAGGAATCGATGAAATTGAGCTGAATTTTTTGGAGAGCCAAAAAAAACCTCCTCCATTTTCAAACTCTGCAAATGCTCTATACTTTCCAAGAAGTGAACAGGAAATATATAGGCAAATTCAGTTGTGAGAGAGGAACCATATCCTGGCGCAATATTTAAGGATGCTTCGAACAATGGACGTTTAACGCTTGCCTGAAGGAGAGCATTTTTCTTTGTTGCAGGAAGGTGGCAAGAGTCGCGCTAATCAGCAAGGAAAAAGAAAACCCTGAACTGCCGTCTATATACCAACCGCTGTTTCTGCTTGACACGTCTGGGAAAGTGTCTGAATAGCTCATTAGGAATAGACTAGCTGAAGCGGTCCGCGCTGCTGGGGGCTTATCTTCAATACAGTTTGAGTTCAGAGCAGAGAGGTCCACTGCGGATGCTATTCTGGAGGTCGTAGATGCGGTTCTTCGAGCCTAGGCACACGCACGCGCAGTCTGTTCTGCTCTATGGCGTGGAGGTATCGGCCGAAGTCCTTGGAATGGTGGGGTAAGCACCTTGCCAAATTGCAGAGACCGAAAGCTTTGCTCTGCCTTTCTTGCTAACGAACAGAAAGCCATCTATGAGCGCAAATGACTGCAAGGACAAGAGAGGTGGTTGTACGTGAAGAACGGCAGCATCCACTAAATGAGTCGCAACCCTCTTGACAAAATGAGCCAAGAGACAAATACGCTGTGCGACTCTTGGTGAATTTAGATCCGTGTCTGAATCAAAAGCATGGTGAGGTTAATTTCATTTAAGTGGGCATGGATGTTTTTAGTCTTACCTGCACAAAATTGAGAAGACACGATCCCCTGAATGTTTGTTCTGCAATGGAGCGGCGGACGAAACCGATCGCACCTTTTGCCTATTGTGGAAGGTAAGATAGGATTCGTCAGCGACTTTATGCAAACACTGTGGACCCCTCTCCATTGAAAGTAGTCAGAGAGATGTTGAGGAGCGAAGTTGTGTTGCGTCTTAAGCTCTTCTTGTTGCGATGAAGATTGAGCTCGATCGGTGAAAGGAGCGTATGTCAAGGGGTACGATCACAACTTTCATATATAAGGATAAAGACAGCCTCTTCAGACAATCTAGGAAAACGACAACCTTGGAAGCGACTTCTAAAAATTATCCACAGTGGGAAGGATATGTTATATTTGGGTTTTTTGAAAAGAAGCTTGGAAGACTGTTACGACCAGGGGTAATATTGGCGACTAAGGATGGGGTAAAGTGGAGAATTGCAGATGGGGTGGGGCAGGAGGCATCCAGCCAAGGGAGAGAAGAAAAAGGGGAGGATGAGTTATACACTGAGGAAAAGTAAATCACATGATAATTGAGGCGAGACAACATCCTGGACTCAATAATCAGAGACTTTACTGAAGCGCATGGGGAGCTTTTGAAAATTAGGAAAAGTAAAGCACTAGCAAGTGTGGGAGTACAAGATCGAGAGTGCGGTTTCAGTGATTTCTAGTGAGGTTGAACTGAAGAGCGGCACATGCATTCAAGAAGGACATGCAAGAAAAGAAGGGTGGTAGTATTTATTAAGGAGTGGTGGAGGGCCGGGACCATTTGGTCATGCGAACATAGGCAGATTAAAGTCAACACAAACGATAACAAGTCGGGAAACCGGAAGCTGGACGCTTCAGGTACGAAAGGTTTTGTGTATTTCTTAGTACGTAGCACGTAATATATCCATATATTATGTGAGAGTATCCACTTTCGGGTGGTATTGACATTCATAGTCTTCAATTTTCAAAGAAGCAACAAATTTGAGGTATTATAACTTTGTTAGTAATAGTGCAATTTCCACCAAACTTGGCAAGATCATGCTCTATATTATAGCCTATATCACTGCAACTCATGGTACTAGGATGAACTTAAGGGGGGTTTCTAGCCAATTACAAAAAATTGTAGTAATATACTATTATTAACTTTATTTAAACAGATCAGCATGGAAGGTATTTCGGAGCCCAGGCACCATATAGTGGCAGCCTCCTGATTTTTTTTCAGATTTTTGGGTTTGGTAGTTTCTGAGAATGGCCCCCTTAAAGAAGTGATCACTTTCAACCCCCCGCGCTCCCCACCCTTCCAACGAATGTCAAAACCAAGAAGAATCGGCTTTGAAAAGTACTAATCGAGACCTTTAATTTGATACCCCACATGGTTATATTTGATGAAAAAAAATTTTACACCCCCCTTTTGTATGTATGGGGACCCCACCTTAAATTCGACCTAAAAGGATGTAATTAACTGTATGCGTGAGCGTTCACAGTTCCCACCTTTCTACCAAATTTGGTGTCAATCGCTATAACCGTCTCCGAGAAATGCGTGTGACGGACAGACAGACAGACAGACAGACAGACAGACCTGTGAGGAGTGGCCAGATCTCCCATCAGGCACGACCCCAGCTGGCGGATAGGGGCATACCTATTGATGTGTAAATATGTGTTCATGCACTTTTCTTTTTTGATTGTGCATGGGCTAGTGTTTGCTCATCTCTGGTGCGCGGACCAAAATGGCTATGGGAAGGATACCCAGAACATAAAACCACCATGGAAGACGAGAGAAGGAGGAAACTTACGGTGCAGGGGCTCGGAACCCCAGTACCGCCGACTTTTGGGAGTGAGCAAGCGGGCTCCCGGCCGTTCATATCCCTCGACCGCAGTGCCTCGGTGGTGGACAACTTGGCCACCTTGGCATATAATGCTACAAGTGATTTTGAATCTGGAGAAGGAAGTATTCAAGCGAAGTACGACTTTACCGAGAACACCAATAACAAGACCAAACAAAGATGAACTAAAAGCAGCTTTTTGGACAACAAAAACCGTGACAACACCCACCGCACATGTTCAAGATGTTCGACAGCAGGAGGTGCTCCAGGAACAAGGAAGAGATCCATTCAAAAGAAGCTCATCAACTTTGAGATCTCCACCAATGCCAAAGACGATGAAGGATAAAGTACAGGCCAAAAGTGAAGGACCATGTAAAAGGAGTAACCCTGCCGGGACTTATAGGGAGCAAAGTCCCGATCCGGAGGAATTACCCTTCACCCAGCTTGGGGCAAAAATAGTTGAGCTGTCCGAGTTTATCAAGGACAAGCACAACGTGCACCAAGCCATAAAGAATATGGTGAGGGCTATTAGAGTTCTCTATAATAGATCACAGATGGAGGAAAAGAATGATAAGAACACGCCGAACCCCGCTGTGCCAACAGTATCACAAGCGACCCAAGTGACGCCTAACCGTACTACCATTGAATCCCAGCGAAATAAGCGAGTACGTGAAAAGAGGGGGATCCTTTAAGTAATCAGCAGGCGTCTAAGAGAAAAAAAGGCGGACAGGACATCCGGAAAACCAACACCAACAGGTCAGAAGGAGGAAACCGTACAGCGAATCTAGGAAACTCGACCAGCGTTGCGAAGCCTAAGACCAGCGAAAGCGATGGATGGACTAAAGTTACCAACAAAAAAGCGGAACGAAAGGCAAAAGTGCGAACTCGTCCAGATGTAATTGTTATCTCCAGTAAGGGCAATCTGTCCTACGCGGAGATACTCAAAAAGGTCAAAGCGGATCCCGGCCTAAAAGATCTGAGCGGAAATGTAAACCGAATCCGAAGAACCCAGAAAGGGGATCTCATGTTCGAGCTGAAAAGATCCAGCGTGGGCAAAACTGATGACTTTCGCACTCAAGTGAAAAACTCACTTGGGGAGAATGCCGCAGTGCGTGCCCAAAAACATGAGATCTACCTTCAATGTAAGGATCTTGATGAAGTAACATCGAAAGAAGAAATTTGTATTGCTCTGAAGGAGCAATTCAAGTTGAAGGAACTCACCGAGGAGTCTATTGTGGGCTTACGAAAAGCCTATGGTGGTACTCAAACAGCCACCAATACGAGTACCAGCGGAGGCAGCACAGATGTTATTGGCTGCCGGAAGGGTTCGGATTGGATGGGTTGTCTGCCGTTTAAGGGAACAAATTTCACTGAAGAGGTGCTTTAAATGCCTCATGTTTGGACACTTCGCGAAGGCATGCACCAGCAGCATTGATCGATCCGATCGATGCAGAAGGTGTGGGGGAGAAAGGCCATATTGCCAGAGAGTGCAATAGGGACCCCAAGTGCCTATTGTGCGAAGTAAAAGAGGGACAGGATAACCGGCATATTGCCGGGAGTGGTAAATGTCCAGAATTTAGGAAGGCGGTCACTGCAATGAGAAAGTGAGGTTTATTCAAATAAACCTGAATCATTGCAGGGTCGCTCAGGATTTACTTGAGCAGGCCACGTTCGAATCTGAGATGGAAATCGCCATCATAAGCGAACCGTATAGACACCGTCACGGTGGCATATGGGTCAAAGATTCGACTGGTGGAGCGGCGATATGGGCTTGCGGTCGACAGGCCATACAATGTACTGCAAGTCAGGCAGGCAGTGGCTTCGTGTGGGCGAAAATAAGTGGTGTATATGTATACAGCTGCCTACGCCCCGCCAAGTTTGACACTGTCTGAATTTGAGCAAATGCTTGATAATCTTGTTCTCGACGCGAAGGGACGAAGTCCAAAGGTGATTGCTGGTGATTTCAATGCTTGGGCCCTAGAGTGGGGTAGTAGGGAATCAAATGCTAGGGGGCGCAGTTTATTAGAAGCTTTTGCGCAGATGGACATAGTTTTGGCTAACGAAGGTGCTGTAAACACCTTCCAGAAAGGGGATCAGGCTCGATTGTAGACCTGACCTTTGTCAGCCCTTCGCTGGCGCGTGGTATGTCCTGGTGCGTCAGCGAACGCTACACCCACAGAGATCACCAGGCAGTTTTCTTTGAGACATGTGTCGAACCTCAGGGCAAAGAGCTATCATGTCCGAAACCGAAAAAGATTTCAGGCTGGTCTGCAAAATCTTTGGATGAGCAGAGCTTCTTAGAGGTGTGGTTGGATCAACCTGATATAGCAGGCGCCTCTACGGAAAGAGCTGTCCATCTGGCTCAATGCATCGCCAAAGCATGTGACGCGTCCATGCCTAGGAGGTGCGCATTCCCCCGTAGAAGACCAAACATACTGGTGGAATGATGAACTGACCGGCCTTCGATCAGCCTGCCACCAAGCGAGAAGAGCGGCTCAGAGGGCGGTAGGTAGAGTCGATCAAGGGCAGAAAGAGTGCGCCTACAAGGCAGCCCGCAAAACCCTCAAGCTCGCTATCCAGCGAGGCAAGAGGAAATGCTTTAGGGAGCTCTGCTCAGAAGCGGACGTAAATCCGTGGGGGAGAGCTTATGGAATTGTGATGGGACGATTTAGAGGCCGTTCGTCTCCGCAGATCACGTGCCCCGCCCTCTTGTTGAAAATCATCCAGGGGTTATTCCCCCAGCAAGAGGAGAACACCGACACATTCCAACCACCTCTGAATGTGACGGCAATCACGCCAGTCACCAGAGACGAGCTCCTGGAGACCTGCGGCAGAATAGGAGACAATAAAGCACCGGGTCTGGACGGAGTACCGAATAAGGCCCTTAAGCTTGCCGTGAAATCCAGGCCGGACATGTTTGCTGAGTTGTTCGAAGCGTGCATGTCCGAGGGAATATTTCCAGCGGTATGGAAGCGGCAGAAGTTGGTGCTTCTGCCTAAGCCTGGTAAACCACCAGGTGAACCATCCTCATACCGACCCATATGTCTTTTGGACACGGTGGGGAAAATGCTAGAGCGGGTAATCTATAATAGATTACTCCCAGTAGTTGAGATCCAAGGCGGCCTTTCAGATCGGCAGTATGGATTCCGTAAAGCCAGATCAACCATTGATGCCATCAAATTGGTTACTGGCTTGGCCGAAGATGCAATCCACGGAAAGGGTAGTACCAGCAAATATTGCGTGGTAGTAACCCTGGAGGTGAAAAATGCATTCAATTCGGCCAATTGGAATCTAATTCGGAAATCCCTAGCGAAGGTTGGTATTCCCGCCTACCTCGCCGCAATTGTCGATAGTTATTTAACTGAAAGGAGGCTCTGGTACGACACTGATGACGGACCGCAGGAGTACGTCGTTTCCGCGGGTGTCCCGCAGGGCTCCGTATTGGGCCCACTACTGTGGAACATCATGTACAACGATGTACTTAATCTTCCCCTTCCGGAGGAAGCCACAGTGGTGGGTTACGCTGACGACATTGCACTGGTTGTTGTCGCAAAGCATCTCGAAGATGCTGAGTTATACTCAAGCGAGGCAATCAGTGCTGTTAAATGCTGGTTGAAGAGCTCTGGTCTGACGCTTGCGGAGGAAAAAACGGAAGCGTCCTCATCACGAAGCGCCGGAAGAGAAATTACGCCTGTGTTAGAGTCGGGAATCATATCATCACTTCCAAGCGGCCATCAAATACTTGGGGGTGGTGATAGACAGGAAGCTCAGCTATAAGCAACACGTACAGTATGTTTGTGATAATCATCCACTGCCAGTATGGCCCTGGGCCAGGATGATGCCGAACGTGGGAGGGCCACGGCATACCTCTAGGTTGCTTATAGCCAGGGTGGTGACCATCAATCATGCCTCTATGCGACCCCAGTTTGGAGCGAGGCGTTGCGGATGTCAGTTAACACTAGCAAACTGAAAGCAGTCTACAGGAGGACAGCTCTGAGGGTATGCTCTGCCTTCAGGACTGTCTCAGATGATGCAGCATTCGTCATCTCTGGAATGATGCTCATTGACATCTTGGCAGATGAGATGGCGAATATATACCATGCGAAGCCAATCTCTCCCTTATTGCAGACGAAGAAGGCTGAGAGGGAGAGATCCATAAATAGATGGCTAAGAGCGGTAGGAACGCTCGGGGAAGGGTCGGCGGACTCACAGGCTCATTCCTGCCATCAAGGAGTGGTTGGAGAGACGACACGGTGAGATTAATTATAATCTCACCCAAGTTTCTCACGGGACATGGAGGATATCTCCAATACCTTCACAGGTTTAAATTGGAGACTTCACCCGACTGTCCAAATTGCGATGGAGTCCCAGAGGACCCCAGAGCATGTATTCTTCCACTGTCCGAGATTTGTGGAAGAAAGGAGGAACCTAGAGGAGACTCTAGGAGAGGTGCTGGTACCAGAAAATCTGGTGCCGAAAATGCTAGCACATCAAGAGAATTGGGATGCGGTCAACTCCATGATCGCATCAATTTCAAGATAAATTGCGAAAGGTAGAGGAAAGGAGGAAAAACGCGGTCACGTGCGCCGCGTATAGAAGAAATGGGATTAAGCTAGGGTGAGCTGACTCCGCCCCCGTGATGTAATACCTTATGGTGGTTCCGCGGGGCAGGGAGGGAGTCGGGGGTGGGGTTAGTGGGTAAAAATCCCACACGCTGGTGTATCCAGACCAGTGTCTTTGAAGATTCCACCTCCTCAAAAAAAAAAAAAAAAAAAAAAAAAAAAAGACAGACAGACAGGACAGACAGAGGCGACTTCAACGCATGGGCAGAAGAATGGGGTAGCAGAGAAACCAACGCAAGAGGACGAATATTGCTGGAGACATTTCTCGCGCTTGAACGTGATACTTGCCACTCTGGGGGAGCCAAACATTCCGGAGGGGAGAATTGCAATCGGTGGTAGACCTCACCTTCGTCAGTGATACCGTAATCAGAGACTTGGAGTGGCGTGTCAGCGAGAGGTACACACACAGCGATCATCAGGCTATCATCTTTCAAACATCGCAAAGGAATAATTTGAAGCCATTAACACGAATAACGATGAGTGGGTAACTAAGAAATTCGATGCAGAATGTTCAAGGAGGTACTTCTGGAAGATACATTGCTATCGGGAAGGCGCACAAACCCAAAGTTTCACAGGTCGTGGAAAAATTGCAGCGGGCATGCCGATGCCGCTATGGCTCGAACGTAGCACTTTCCGAAGACGAAATCCTAATTTTTGGTGGAATTCCGAAATTGAGGAATCCCGGAAAAAGTGTCTCAAAGCTAGGAGACGCTCCCAGCGCAGAAGAAGAACCGACCTGAGTTCGAGGAGCTACACGTGCAATATAAAAATGCGAGGAAAAAATTGCAAGCAGCTATCGCAAGGGAGCAAATCCGAACATTTCAAGCGGATATGTACTGAAGCCGATTCCGACCGATGGGGTGGCGCATATAGTCGGTGATGTCATCACTAAAGGCGAGCGCTCCCCACCGATTACTTGCCCAGAGTTGTTGCAGAATATAGGGAACACAGATCCCAGTGGATCTGAATGGTACAAGTCTGCCTGCAGTAGAGTTAGTTGAAAATGATGAGGTTCTAGACGCAGCAAAAAGATTGATTGAAAAAAAGACTCCAGGACCAGATGGAATCCCTAACATTGCCCTGAAGGTAGCCGCCAGGACAGCACCAGGTATGTTTGCCCAAGTTTTCACGGCATGCCTTAGGGAAGGAGAATTCCCCGAGCAATGGAAGGTACAAAAGCTAATACTCATTCCGAAGGCAGGTAAACCATTGGGTGACCCCTCCTCATATAGGCCGATATGTCTGGTCAATACCATTGGCAAACTATTTGAACGAGTAATATATAACAGACTGCTCGCTGTTGCGGAAAAGGAAGGAGGCCTTTCCGACAAACAATTCGGATTTCGTAAGGCAAAATCAACTGTCGACGCAATCAGAATGCTGACTGGCTTGGCTCAGGCTGCAATAGAAGAAGGAAAACGCTGTGCAGTAATAACCCTCGACGTAAAAAATGCGTTCAATAGTGCAAAATGGAAAAAACTCATCGAGGCACTCGAAAAGATACAAGCCCCGAAGTACATTGTACGCATTGTGGTCGAGTTTCTCGTTGGGAGAAGCCTTTACTGCGACTCGGACGATGGGCTAAAAATATTCCCGACAACTTGCGGAGTGCCACAGGGTTCTGTCCTGGGTCCCTTGCTGTGGCTAGTTATGTACGATGGAGTGTTGACGCTACGCCTACCGGACAACGTGGCAACTATTGGCTTCGCCGATGATATCGGAATAACGGTGGTTGCAAAGCACCAAGACGAGATCGAGATCTATGCAAATGAAGCGATATGGGAGATCAATTCCTGGTTGAGAAATTCTGGCCTTTCACTTGCCGAGCATAAAACAGAAGTAGTTCTCATTAGCAAGAGAAGAAAGAACACAACTGTGAAAATCAAAGTTGGCGGAAAAACAATTTACTCCCAACCATCGCTCAAATACTTGGGAGTAATTATTGACAGAAGACTGAACTTCAAAAGACACATTGAGTACGTCGCAACTAAAGCGTCTTCCATCGCTACAACGATCTCGAGGATACTACCGAACATTGGTGGGCCAAGACAAAGTCGACGTCTTCTGCTCTCCAGGGTAGTCAGCTCCGTGCTACTCTACGCAGCTCCAGTTTGGGCAACTGCTCTGAATAACAAAGTGAACTGCCGAAAATTGGGAATGGCGTATCGGTTAAGTGCACTCCGGGTATGCAGTGCATATCGGACAACATCAGGAGAAGCGGCATATGTACTAGCAGGGATGCTCCCCATAGACATCTTGGCGAAGGAATGTCGGCGACTCTACGACAAAACGTATGCAGCTGGAGAGTCTAGCGCATTTCGACGGCAGCTGGCACGGTGGGAATCTATCGAACGGTGGCAACAGCGATGGGACGAGTCCCAAACTGGTCGTTGGACATACCGCATCATTCCGGATATTCGGAGATGGTTTGAACGAAACCATGGGGAATTAAGCTACGAGTTAACACAATTCTTGAGTGGACATGGAGGTTATCGTGCCTATTTACATCGATTTGGTCACGACGAATCACCATGCTGCCCAAGATGTGGTAACGTGGCTGAGAATGCGGAGCATGTCATATTTGATTGCCCCAGGTTCACCGCGCACCGAACAAGAATGGAAGCGGTCGCAGACAGGCGTTTAACACCCGAAAACATTGTGGAGTTTATGCTGGAGTCAACGGATGCCTGGAACCAGGTTGTAAGGGAACTGCAAGCTATTCACCAACAGCTTAGGCAGGAAGAACTACGACGAAAACAAGGAAGGGAGAGAACCATAATGAGCCGCAGTTAAAAGCTGATCCAGCCCCGCGATGCAATACTTGATAGGAGTTCCGTGGGGAGAGTGGAATGAGAAGGAGGTGGTTTTAGTGAGTAGAAGTCTCACATAACTGCGTGGCAGGAGCCAGCAGTAGGTTTTGACCCTTTCCACCTTTCAACGCCGAAAAAAAAAAAAAAGACAGACAGACAGACAGTAAACCGATTTTAATAAGGTTTTGTGTTTACACAAAACCTTAAAAAGGGGAGATAAGAATTCTGGATACACATGGGGGGGGCTGACACAGGGGAAATATGTGCTGAAAATAACAATCACTCAATGCGTGGCGTAATACAATTGTGAGAGGAAGGGGAGGAGGAAAAGATGGGTCCGGCTTGGAATAGAGTATTAACAGTCTGGACCCCTTCAGCAGCAAAGACTGAAGCACAATAGGTTTCTTCTTAGACGTCTCACATTTTGACGAAAGAGTTTTAAGCCAATGAATGATCCTTTATGTTGGCCGACGAGGTAAGCTGCCTGCATAGAAATTTCCTCCTAGTTTGCTCCTCTGGTAAATGTGGGTGGGGATCGTCGTGGGGATATATTACCTTCAAGGAAATAATTGCAAGGCAAAGGGTGCCTTCGTTTGTTAGCTTCACATACGGTGGGGGGGGGGGCGTTGGTGCTGGGTTCAGAGCTAACTATTATTAGTTTAAAGTTAAAAGGGGTGTGTGAGTCGTACTTCATTATGAAGCGTACATGTCGTATGATGAAATTGTGATCCTTATCCTTTACTGTTCATTCCTTCCAATAATAAACTTGAAACCAAATTCCAATGAAGCAAGTCGCAAATTTAGCCCATGGAGTTACATTTTCAACAAGCGGTTGGGGCTTTTTTTCACATATCTAGACGAAATTCGACAAATTGGAGATATATATAAATGGCGAAAGGATTGTCTCCGGATACGATTTAATCTTTTTAATTCATTACGGTTTCTATTTTTTCCGGTATAGCGTTGGCACATGTCTGTGTATCTGAAATTCATGGTTGCAATATGATAGCTTGGAAAGACTCAAACCATTGAAAAGAGAGGTTGCAAGCACTGAATTCTGTCCGTATAAAAATCAAAAGGATGGGATAGACATCCTTGGCGAATTCGCGTAATTTCTATCTTCATAGCCATTAATAGAAATGAAATGATATCAAGGATGCACAGCTAACAATTGTTGGAAGACTCATATTCGGTTATTTTTCTCCAAGACGAAATTAATGAAGCACGGATCCTTTTTTATCCGAATGTATTAAAATACATTCGCCATTTATGTATATCTCCAATTTATCGAATGTCGTCTAGATATGTGAAAAAAAGACCATCCATTAAGATAAAAGCCATCTCCACGGTTCTTTTGCGCCTAGAAGAAGCTCTAACGGACGATGGACTTTTGTAGCAGCATCCCATAAAATATAAAGTATATTTATTGCAAAAACAAGGACTATTCCCGTTAGTAGAAGTGATTTCTGTTTTCTCCTCTTCCTTCAAAACCGATGATTCCGATATTATTCTGTTAAAATCACGTTGGAAATTTTTATTTAAAAAATGCGGACTCTTAGACTATCACATCACTTCACATCACATCATCTCATATCACATTACATCACATCGTCTCACATCACATCACATCTGAGAGATATTTTTTGTCACTTGGTTTGCTACGGTAAAAAATAGAACATAGAAAACCAAGAATGAAGCAAGTCAAGAGTCTAAGTCATGTTGACTTTGATTACGTTGTCTGTAAAGCGTTTTTTTCGAGAGTCAAACAGTTAACAAGGAATATAATCTACGCCGTTAATATCGTTTGCATGAGTCGATTAAAAAAAAAATCTGGATTAATGGCAAAATAATTCCCGGTATTTGCATCATCGAATCCTATAAATTTCTGCCAAATTTTCAGGAAAAAAAGAAGCTAATGTCATCCCACATGCATCGTATTTATCTTACATGGTATGAGGGCACTTTTCCTTCCCCACGCCCAAAAAACTCGGGGCCAATAAAAAAAATTAAGGAGAGTTCATTGTCTACATTGAAGGACATACTAAAAATTGGTTACTCGGAATTTTGCAAGGACTCGAAAAAGCGTTGGTGCGAGTGTATTTAGGTGGGAAAGGATTACATGGAAAGCAAAGCACGCGGCTGGCAGAACCTACTTAACGAGGTAAATGGGGACTCGCGCACAGGCTATAAACTTGAGAGACCCTGCATACTACTGAATGGACCGAAGTGTACGGCATCACACGCCATATATTCCGTACAGGTTGATATCAATTACTCGGAAGACGTCGAGGACTGTTCCCTTTTTACCATGAAAGAACTCGAAAAGCAGTTCTTACCACGAAAAATAAGAAGACTCCAGGTCCTGATGGTATCCCGCTGGTGTATCGTCAAAAGCCATACTTGCTGCCCGGGACGTTCAATGCTTGCCTAAAGGAGGTCATTTTTCCCTGTCGCTGGAAGGTGGCAAGGCTCGCGCTAGTCAGCAAAGAAAAAGAAAACTTTTAGCTGTTGTCCGCATACCAACTTGATACGGCCGGGAAACTGCTCAAAAAGTTCATGAGGAGTAGACTTGTTGAAGCGATTCGTGCTACCGGGGACTTATCCCCAAGGCAGTTCTGGTTCAGAGTAGAGAGGTCCACTATGGACGCCGTTATGGGTGTCTATGGATGTCGTGGATGCGGTTTTCCGAACGAGGCATACAGTCTTCGATCTCAACCGATGGTGGTCCACATAATGCTTGATGTTAGAAATGCCTTCAGTTCTGTAAGATAGAAAGATATGTAACGCAAATTAGAAAACTCATTTCACGTGCCGAGCTCCCTGGCGTATATTGAGGAATTATCTGAGAAATCGCTGCTTGCTCCATGAGACGCTAGAGAGCTGGAGATCACGTCAGTAGTAGCACAGGGCTCCACATTAAGATTGAACCTCTGGAATGTTTCCTATGATAGTCTGCTAACACTTGACATGCCAAAAGGGTCGGGTCTGGTCGGTTATGCGAATGATGTTGCGGACACTGTTGAATAAGCACAAAGCAGACTGGGTATATTATTGTGACGAGTAAGCGGATGAATGACTGCCCAAAAAATCAAAATAGTTAGTTTCACCAAAAAGAAAATTCCGAACCTGCATCCCGAATCGATCTGCGAGTTAATTACAGAATCAAAACCAAAGGCTGAGGAGTTTGGGTTAACGCACGATTCAAAGCAGTGCTTTTTCGAGCGAATCGAAGCACCAGTGGACATGACTGCAGCTGGATTCTTGGCTTTAAGTCGGCTAATGACAAATGTTAGGGGCCTACATCCATCAGGGATTGTCTGCTTTGGAGTTCAGCGCAGTCTGTTCCGCCCTATGGCGTGGAGGTATGAGCCGATGCCCTAGGAGAGGTGGTGGAAGCACCTTTCAAAAATGCAGAGACGTAAAGCTTTGTAGGCGGCGTCTGCCCTCCTTGCTAACGAACGGAAAGCCATCTAAAAGCGCAAATGACTACAACGGCAAGAGAGGTGGTTGCACATGAAGAACGGCAACGTCCACTAAATGAGCCGGAGCTCTCTTGATAAAATTAATCAAGAGACAGATACGCTGTGTGACTCTTGGTGAATTTAGATCCGTGTCTGAATCAAAAGCATTGTGACAATGATTACTCTCTCACTCAATTTAAGTGGTCATGGATGTTTCTAGTCTTGCCTACAAAAAATTGAGAAGATACGATCCCCTGAATGTGTGTTCTGCAATGGAGCGGCGGACGAAACCGATTGCTCCTTTTGCCTATTGTGGAAGATAAGATGGGATTCGTCAGCAACTTTATGCAAACACTGTGGACCCCTGTTGTGGAATCATATTTATTTGAAAAAATATTTGACAATTGAATGTATATTAAATACAGTTGTAGTAAACTTAATTGTTAATTCACACTATGTATTACATTTAATGGTTAGTTCACACTGTTACATTTCTCCTTCCTTCAGTAATTTTACATCTCTTCGACTAGTCTCTTGGGTCGATTTCTTAGCCGTTGGCTTCGCCGTACTGGATGTTCAATTTGTTGTGCTTCGGTGTGTTGTCCTTGTTCACTCATGTTTCCGTTTTCATGCGACGGTATAGCGGGCTGCATAGACTGCTGATGTTCCTGTTCATCATTTGCTGTCGGGCTTGCAGATTGGTAATGGAAACTGTTTCGCTTAAAATCTGAGACATCCCGGAAGTCGATTGATGGTGGTATTACCCTCCGTTCTCGGATATGATCGGTATGTCGTCTTCTTTCTACACCGTCCTTTGTTCGAACACGGTAGGAATATCGATTTGTTCTTTCGACTATGTTGGCTGGTTCCCACATTTTCTCGATGTCTGTCTTTACGAATACTGGTTGTGCTGGTTGGAACTCTCTGTTAGACTGCTCTGCTTGAAGATTTTGTTTTGCATGTTTAAAATGCATCTCTCGCCGTACATTAGGCTTCAGATTGTCAAATAAAGTTCGCAGGCGTCGACCTAGCAAAAATTCAGATGGTGCCTTCCCTGTAAAGGAGTGTGGTGTGTTTCGATATGTAAATAGAAATGTGCGCAAGCGCTGACGTTGTGATAAACCATCACATTCACTGGCTTTCATGCGCTCCTTGAATGTTCGTACGAATCGTTCGGCTAGTCCGTTGGTTTTCGGATGGTACCGTGAAGACGTTACATGTTTTATTCCATGACTTTGACAATAATTTCGAAACTCTTCTGACGTAAATTGACTACCATTATCCGACACGATAATTTCCGGATAACCAAATGCTATAAACTTCTCCTCTAGGAATTCGCACAAAGTTCTTGTGGTGGCAGCATAAAGTACATCTGCTTCTACCCACTTTGATAAAGCATCAACAAGCACAATCCACATTTTTCCTTCGAAGGGACCTGCAAAGTCCACATGCAGTCGTTGCCAACAATGCTCTGGCAGGGACCAAAAGTAGATTGGCAGTTCAGATTGTTTTGGGCGTTGCCGTTGACATGTCATGCATGATTTCACTGTATGTTCTACGTCCTTGTCGATGTTCGGCCAGCATACATAGTACCTCGCTGACGCACGCATAGAGCCAATGCCTGGATGCCCTCTATGAAGATGCCTCAATGTTACTTCTTGAAGATTATCGGGCACGATAATTCGTCCTTGCCACATCAAAATACCGTTTTCGTATGATAGTTCCTCCCGTTTGTCGTAGTATGGTTTCAGCTCGTTGTTGATACACTTCGTGTCTGGCCAGTGACGCTCAATTAACTCAATTACTCGTCGTAATATTAGGTTATGTTTCGTCTGCTTCCTAAGTTCCTGTTCTGTTAGTACAATATCATCAAGCTTCCGTGTTTGAATTACCGCATAAATTTTATGAATCTTCTGCGCTTCCTCCGAAATTGCTTCATGTGCGTTTGGTAAGCGTGATAAGCAATCAGCTAGAATATTGTATTTGCCTTGACGATACTGTATATCGTAATTGTATGCACCTAACATTAGTGCCCATCTTCTCAGACGGTTGCTTACGATTTTTTGCAAATTTCGTTTGTCTCCCAACAGGTGTTGAAGCGGCTTGTGATCCGTAATTAATGTAAACTTTGTCCCACGTAAATATGGATCAAATTTCTTCACGGCGAAAAATATTGCTAATGCCTCCTTGTCAATGGTAGCGTATTTTTGTTCTGCTTCGTTCAATTTTCGTGACGCGTAGGCGATAGGTAACTCGTTGTTAGCCTCGTCCTGATGATATAAAACAGCACCAAGGCCTACATCGGATGCGTCTGTTGCCAAATAAAGCGGTTTTGTGTGATCGTAAGGAGTTAGATGACGGGCGCTAGCTATCATATGTTTAACATTATCAAATTGTTTCTGTTCCTTTATTGACCATCGCCATTGCGACTTTGTACCAGTTAATGCGTGTAGTTCGGAACATGCTCCATGTAAGTTGGGTATGAATTTCTCGTAAAAATTGACCAATCCCAGAAAGGATCGTAACTCCTTCTTGTTAGTGGGTATTGCAGCATTTTTTATTGCTATCAGCTTGTCTTCCACTGGATAGATCCCTTTTCGGTTGAATTGATGGCCCAAATAGTCGATACTGTCTTGAAAAAAGCTACATTTGTTCTTTTCGATATGAAAACCAGCTTCACGCAGACGTTTAAAAACTTTCATTATGATAGATGGCTATCTTCATCTGGCCCTGTAATGCCTATGTCGTCGAAATAGATTGCAACGTTGGGTATGCCAGCAAGTAGATTTTCCATATAATTTTGAAATGTTCCGGGTGCACTCGATATACCAGGAGTCATACGGTTATACTGAAAATACCCTTTGTGTGCGGATATGATTAGGTATTTTCTTGACTCTGGACTAATCTCAAATTGTAGATAGGCATCGCGTAGATCTAATTTCGTGTACTTCTCACCCTTGGCAAGCTGCTGACGGATGTTTTCGAATGTTGGTACTCGATGTCGTATTGTTACTAGTGCTGGATTCAGTGTAACACGAAAATCACCACAAATACGTATATTTCCGTTTCGTTTAACCACGTTGACAGTGGGTGTTGCCCATTCGATCGGTGTTTCGTTGGGGTCAACAGGTGAGATAATTCCAAGCTGCTGTAACCTTTCAAGTTCGAATTCCACGCTTTTTTGAATTCCGAATCGGACTGGCCTGGCTGGAATATGTATTGGTGTTGCTGTTTCCTTTACGTGAATTTTAACTTGGTAGTTATTTATTTTTCCCAGTCCTTCTTCGAATAGCTGCTTGTTCTCTTCCAATATGTCATTTAACTTCTGATGCAGTGGTTTCGTTGTCGGCTGCACGTGGTTGTTGACACGATCTACGTTGTACACTGGTTCGGGCAGTGGCAAATTGAAGGCTTCATTCCACTCTAAGCCAAATAACATTGGATTCGCGTTGTCAACCACGACTACTTTCAAAGATCGCGTTCGCTTGTTCAGCGTCACTGTCACTGTAGCTTCCCCTTGGCAAGGTATTATAAATCGAAATTGCCATAAGCCCGTAGTTTTGGCTTCCCTTTAAGCGTTGGTGATCCGATCTGTTTCCAAAAATCTGTACTTATAATGGAAACTGACGCGCCCGGATCCCAGTCCATCGTACACGTGACACCGTTTATCTTAACGTCAATGTTTCTTTTCTTAGCAATGGCACTCATTACTTTAAAAACTTGCTCACAACTCGAAATAGATGTATCACTATTTTTTACGTTGTAAATACGCTGTTGTTTCTTTTTGTCTCTCGCGATCAATTTAGCTCTGCCTTTTCTTATACAGCACGACCCGTAATGTCCACGTTTGCCACACGCTTCACAATTGTGATTCGCCGCCTTGTAGTTGTCTTTTGAATGTCTTTCACGCGCACCACATCTTAAACATTGTTCTTCCGACAAAATTCGGATCCGCTTACCGATTTTCGTACGGCGTTTTACTATCTTTTTCACTTCCGCGCATTCACTTTCTACAATGTCTTTTTCCGCCAACTCTCTTGATAGCGCTATTTTGAAAACTTCCGCGAACGACACTTCGTTTTCTATGCCTTCAATATCATCGAATGTTTTTAGCTTTTTAGCACTTCAAGTCGGGGATGGTTGAGACCCGTTGCAAACCGATCACGTAATTGACGTTCTAGCATGTCGCCGTCGTAGCCACAATCGCGACTTATGTCTTTTAGCCTGTTCGCGTAAGATTCGAATAACTCATCTTTTTTCCTCACACAATTCCAAAAGTTCGTTAGAGCTTTGAAGCGCGTGGTTTTTCGTTCAAAAAGTTTCACGAATTTTTCCGCGATTTCCGTGTAAGTCAGGTTTTCAAATTTTTTCTTTGCAAATGCAATTTTTAGTTCACGATAGGTTTCCGGCTTTAGACATGACACGAATAATTCTCTTTTCGAACTTATATCATCCGCGATTCCCCACATGTGGCACTGGGCTTCAAAATAATCTACGAAAACACTAGCCGTTGTAACGGCATCATATTTCTCACATTTAAGGTTTTTTAGGATGTTTTGTTTTTTTACCTCTGTAGAGATGTTTTCTCTACCAACCGTCACGGTAGCGAAATTTTCAAGAATTTTTAGGATGGCGGTTTGTTGCTCCGCCTGCACACGTAAAAATTCGGCAAATTGTGTGGCGTCCATATTTAACTCGCGCTCGGACAAACGAAAAACACGACCGTCCTCGTCGCCAGTATGTTGTGGAATCATATTTATTTGAAAAAATATTTGACAGTTGAATGTATATTAAATACAGTTGTAGTAAACTTAATTGTTAATTCACACTATGTATTACATTTAATGGTTAGTTCACACTGTTACAACCCCTCTCCATTCAAGGTAGTCAGCGAGATGTTGAGGAGCGAAGTTGTGTTGCGTCTTAAGCTCTTCTTGTTGCGATGAAGATTGAGCTCAATCGGAGAAAGGAGCGTATGTCAACGGGTTTCTTGAACTAACAATTCCCCTCTTCCTCTTCCTTCTCGTTAATGAAAGGACTGCCCTGGCTTGAAGGTTCCCTAAGGCGGGAGAGCGGGAGAGCAGGAGAGCGGGAGGGCTAGCGTGAAGCAATATTTCAAATGGTTTCAGGCTATTTCTCTGATGGCCGGGAAGTGTTGTTGGCAGTCCAACCTCTTACCGTTATGGGAGTTCAACACTCTATGCGTTATTGTATTCACTTACCCTACTTCAAAAACAAAAGAAAGGATTCGGGAGCGAGAGGAGATAAGGGAAATAGGAGCGTACGATCACAACTTTCATATATAAGGATAATGACAGCCTCTTCAGACAATCTAGTTGTTCAGGTTCAGAGCTGACCATTATTAGTTTAAAGTTAAAAGGGGTGTGTGAATCGTACTTCATTGTGAAGCGTACATGTCGTATGAGCTTAAATCCTTAAAATATCCTTGAAATAAATAAATTGTGATTCTTATTCTTTACTGTTCATTCCTTCCAATAATAAACTTGAAACCAAATTCCAATGAAGCAAGTCGCAAATTTAGCCCATGGAGTTACATTTTCAACAAGCGGTTGGGGCTTTTTTTCATATATCTAGACGAAATTCGACAAAGAGATATATATAAATGGCGAAAGGATTGTCTCCGGATACGATTTAATCTTTTTAATTCATTACGGTTTCTATTTTTTCCGGTATAGCGTTGGCACATGTCTGTGTATCTGAAATTCATGGTTGCAATATGATAGCTTGGAAAGACTCAAACCATTGAAAAGAGAGGTTGCAAGCACTGAATTCTGTCCGTATAAAAATCAAAAGGATGGGATAGACATCCTTGGCGAATTCGCGTAATTTCTATCTTCATAGCCATTAATAGAAATGAAATGATATCAAGGATGCACAGCTAACAATTGTTGGAAGACTCATATTCGGTTATTTTTCTCCAAGACGAAATTAATGAAGCACGGATCCTATTCTATCCGAATGTATCTTAGGTGATGACCTTTCTTCCTTAGTAGATCCGGTAAATTATTTTTATTCGTTCATGTAAAAGTTATGTCGAATATCTATGGTAGATAGAAATTCATACGTATGGATCAAGGACTCCAGACATGAAATGTAGCTTCCCCGCCACTGATAATAATTGCCTCAATTTGAATTGTAACTTTCTCTGCGTTTTGGTTTGACTTTTTTTCACAAATTACTTTTTCGGAGAATAGGTAAACGATATCAAGGATGAGCGGATTAAGATGGAATTCAAGCTTAATCTAATCTTGTATCACCAAACCCATGTACAAGTGCATGTATGTGCATCAAAGGAAGAATTGCGATAGTTATATGTGTGTGATGCTAACGGTCATGGATGGTCAGTTTTTAAATGCCAATTGGTTGAATACGAAGATATGTTTTGTGAAAGAAACAAAAATGGGTTAAAATCATCCATCAAGATAAAAGCCATCTCCATTGGTTCGTTTAGGGCTAAAAGGACTCTTACGGAAGAAGGACTTCTGTAGCAACATTTCATTAAATATAAAATATATTTATTGCAAAAGCAATGACAATTCCCGTGAGTAGATGTAATTTCTGTTTACGTCCTCTTCCTTCAAAACCAATGATTCCGATATTAGATTGATATTGGCATCATCCATTAGTAGGGTCACACTATTCTGATAAAATCCCCCAAAGATTTTTTTTTTAAAAAATGTGGACCTTTGTACCATCACATAATCACATCCCATCACATCACCTCACATCACATCACATCACATCACATCACATCACCTCACATCACATCTGGGAGATATTTTTTGTCACTTGGTTTGTTACGGTAAAAATAGAACATAGAAAACCAACAATGAAGCAATTCAAGAGTCTAAGTCATGTTCACTGTTTTTCTTCGATTACGTTGTCTGCAGGGCATTTTTCCGAGGGCCAAAGAGTTAATAAGGAATATTATCCAGGCCGTTACCATTGTTTGCATGAGTCGATTTAAAAAAAAAATCGGGATTAACGGCAAAATAATCTCCAATATTTCATCATCATCAACGGCGCAACAACCGGTATCCGGTCTAGGCCTGCCTTAATAAGGAACTCCAGACATCCCGGTTTTGCGCCGAGCTCCACCAATTCGATATCCCTAAAAGCTGTCTGGCGTCCTGGCCCACGCCATCGCTCCATCTTAGGCAGGGTCTGCCTCGTCTTCTTTTTCTACCATAGATATTGCCCTTATAGACTTTTCGGGTGGGATCATCCTCATCCATACGGATTAAGTGACCCGCCCACCGTAACCAATTGAGCCGGATTTTATCCACAACCGGACGGTCATGGTATCTCCAATATTTGCCCCATGATATGATTTCTGCTGAATCTATAAATATCCGTCAAATTTTCAACAAAAAAGAAGCTAATGTTATCCCACATGCATCGTATTTATTTCATATAGTGGGGAGGGTCCTGTTCCATTCCCACGACCAAAAAACTCGGGCCAATAAAAGATATTAAGGAGAGTTCATTGTCTGCATTGAAGGGCATACTAAAAATTGGTTACCAGGTATTTTGCAAGGACTTGAAAAAGCGTTGGTGCTAGTGTATTCAGGTGGGAAAGAATTCCACCGAGAGGGATGAAATAAATTTGGATTTTGGATGCATGATTGTTGCAGAAGAAATTCAGTCCAGATGTTGCACATACATAGGAATGGTTTCAGGTTCTAATATCCTACATTAGAAAAGGTTGCGAGTGTATATCTACAGAAAGCGTTAACAAGAAGCTCTTTATCCAAGATAATATGTAACTTCTCCTCAATTGTAAATGTCTGGTGAAGGAGAGGCAAAGAATCTGAGCACATAGTGTTGATAGACGGGGCATTCACATAGAAAATACTCCGTGGATTTCACTTGCTTATTAGGGGATGGAGACGTACCACATCGAAGAGTCCATATTTCGAACATATATGTCCAGCTGGCGAATTATGGCTAAAAGGAATGCCCACCATACTTTTACAAGGTTCCTGCTTTTTGACAGGATAAACTTTCAAGTATCTTTGTTTGGTTCTGACAGGAATAGTTTGGCTTGCCTAGCAGCTTTAAGGGTCTACCACCTGCCATTTTCCAAGGTACCCAGAGTACTTTCACCGAATTAAATTTAGATATAGAGTTCAATCGGTTTCTATAGTCTTGGACGATTTTTGATGTGATCAAAGGACTGCTCAACACTCTTAATGCAGCTTGATCATCGCTGCCGATTGCGCTGCGCCTATCATTCCAGTGCTCGTCAATAACCCATTTAGCTGCCCTTAGGATCGCATATACTTCAGCTTGAAAGACCATTGAGACATTGTCCCAAGGGAAAAAGCCACTTCATCATTTATTAGCAAAGTATTCCTCCAGAACCATATTCAGTTTTTGAGCCATCTGTGTAGAAGACCTCCGCTACGCATTCTTCTGGTTCACCCCAATTTTCCCCACGTTTCAAGATAACTTGGTATCTTATATCAAACATATGTATTGGGATCCTCACATCAGAAGGCATTGCCAACGCTCTGTGCCCCTCATGCCCAATGTTTCCCCATAGATTTAAATGTATTAATCTACGAGCTGCTCCCATTGCAGTGCTGTTTATATATAAATCCAAGGGTTGCAACTTTAATAATGTATTTAGAGTTGCGCCGGATGTCGCATTGGTAATACTCAAGCATACAGTTGTTTTCAAGGAGTCCAGCTTACAGTGATAACTCTTTTGTTTTGCTTCAATCCACCACACTACGGATGAACAGGGGAACATGAGCCTAATGACAGCAACATATATCCAATATTACTAAATGAGGCCAAAGCCTCCACGCCGAAGCACAGGTTCGTCTGCACAGCTCATACGCTCTGGGATTTCGCCTCAATTTTACATCTATATGTTTGTTCCACAGAAGTTTCTTGTCTAGTAGAATAACTTCCAGATATTTCACTTCTTCGGAGGGTTGAAGAGTTGGCCTTTGCCTTTCAGAGTCTTTGCCATTCAGTTTCCTCCTTGTTTTAAATAATACCCATAGTGGCTTCATTTGGATTTACTGACAGACCGTGCCTGAGGCACCAATTGTCAATCAAATCAAAGACGAGTTGTATATTTCTAGACATTGCTCTGAGATCTCGATCAGCAATTAGCACAGCCACGACATCTACATAAGCTTGAGCGTGTATTGGCAGATTTTGCAGATCGCATGACAGTGAGTTCATCAATATGCTCCACAGAAGTGGCGATAGCGCACTTCTTCAAAACGAAAGAATGAAGAGCAGAGTCACAGAAATTTCCAGGCTGATAAACGAGTTGGTTGCACCAACCTAAGCCCCTTCCCGAAAATGTGCATTTGAATAGTTAGCTTTCCCAGACATAGGTATAAAGACTACCTTAACCTTTTCCCAACAGTTAGCCATGTAGCCTAGAGCAAGACCTGTCAAATTTTTTTTTCCAAGTCGCTTTAAGTGCTCTATACCCCATCTATTAGCATCGCTGGACAGTTACCATCCATGCCAGATGCTTTAAAGGGTTCAAAGGACATAGTAGCCCTTGCGGTGCCCCAATTTCTTTTGCAACATACTGTTAAAAGGGTTTGTAGAAACCATAAATTCTTTCCCTCCCAATGACAGAATTGTTTTTGTGGATTCCAAGAGAGTGCAGATGCAATTTTAGAGTTCTTCGAAGTTGCATTGTTTGTTTAAGAGAGTCCAATTTGACGAAACTTCGCCATGCTATTAACATAGTCTGGTCCCAAGCCCAGGTAAAGGAGGAGGGTTTGAGGCAACGTACTCTGTACTATCCTCAGTAAAACAAAAATAAAATGCTGAGATCAGGGAAAGAGATAAATAGAGTATAGTTGGAGTTATTCTACTATGCTAAATCCTACCTGATCTCTCTTGGTGACAGGCCCCGCGACAGGTCGACCAAGAAAATGCATAGAATGTCGTTACAAACATGATGATCGGATTAAGTCACAGGCCTCGGAGAAATGCTAGGGCGTCCACCTCAGTCGACGCGGCAGGACGGGCCCCGGTCCTGTCGAGAAATGGGCAAGGGTTCTTGACGCATCGACGGCGTCAGGACGTAAGCAAGTTAGTCCGCACAACGAAACAAAACAAATACGTGTCTGCACGCTAAATGGGTACCCTAACTGGAAAGACCGAGGAACTCGCAAGAGCCCTTCGGAGAAGGTGCATTGACATCTGCGCTCCGCAAGAAACCCGATGGTCTGGTGCCAAAAGCTGCGACATTGAACGCGAACGCGATAAAAATGGCTACAAACTTCTCTATTTTGGTAACCCACACACTCAATATAGTGTTGGCATTGCCATCTCAGAGGGTTTCGGTGATGCCATTAAAGAAGTCGAACGATTTGATGATCGGCTGATGAAGCTCACCATTATATCAGCTGATCGCACTATTCACTTCTTCACCGCGTATGCACCACAAAACAGGTCGACCTGATGCCGAGAAAGATGCCTTCTGGCAGCTTCTCGATGAAAAGGCTTGTCACGTGCCTGCTGACGATTACATAATCATTGCCGGCGACCTTAATGGTCATGTGGGTGAAAAGGCAGACGGTAACTGGTGCCATGGGGGAAAGGGGTTCGGAGCGCGCAATGAAGGTGGCGAGTGTATAATCGATTTTGCGGACACCCATGACCTTGTTATGAATACATGGTTCATCAAACGATTGTCTCACCTTCCCACATTTTTATAGTGGGAACAATAAAACGCAAATCGACTATATTCTCATAAGACGCCAACATTTTTACCACTGTCACTGATTGCAAAGTCGTTCCCCTGAGGACCATCGCACCTCAACATCGGCCGTTGATTGCCGTCCTGCGAATTAAGCCACCGATAAAACAGCGTGGGAACGCACTGGCCCGCCGCGCATTAAATGGTGCGGTTTGGTGAGGAGAAAGAAAGAAGAAACGGTCTCTCATAACGATTGCCAACCATTACGAATGTGAAAGAATCATGGAACCAAATGAAAGACACGATCCACAAAGCGGCCTCTGCAACCCTCGGGGTCACCAAGCCGGTAAGCGGTACATCAACCGAGATACTTGGCTTTGGAATGATGATGTGAAATGAAGGTCCGTGAAAAGAAACGCCTCTACCACAAATTTCTCGACGATAAAACGCCTGCTAATTGGCAAAATTTAAAGATGTCAACCGGGAAGCAAAGAAAGCGATCGCTGTTACTTGAGCGAACCATTTCAAAAATCTTTACGATAAACTGGACACTCGGGATGGCGAGAGAGATCTGTATCGACTTGCTAAAAGCCGTGATAACGCACACAGGATATCGAACACTTCTTTGTGTTAATGATAAGAACGGTACTTTGCTTCCCAACCGTCTAGCCGCAACGGACGGATGGCGAGAATACTTCGAGCAGATTTCAACTAAAAGAATTTGCTCATCCTCCACTTCCACAATCATTGCCGACATTTGGAGCAGTTCCCACCAGTCAGCGCAACT